>NC_091742.1:4816700-4846700 GCF_043380555.1 Nothobranchius furzeri | reverse complement strand
ATATAAACGCTGTCTAAGGCCTAAGGCCTAAACAAATCTCTCATCGTCACAAAAAAACAGTGAACATGAGAGTAATTTACAAGTCTGTGGCTGTCCAGTGTGACCAGCTCTGCGACAGCTTAAGCCTGATTTATACTTCTCCATCGGCGTCCGTGCGGAGACGCGCAACGCCATTATGTGTCGGCGCAAGGGCTCTCTTACGGGCTCACGGAGGGTGACTGACACATGCCCAAAATTTTAAACATGTGTCGAAAGTGACGGAGACCGCAAGCTTGTGATTGGCCAGGATGCAGCTCCCTGTATTTTCGCCACCAGCACAGCTGCAGCTCCGTTAAAACAGATATTTGGCAGCAGAACAGATTGGAGAACTCATCGTGGAAAAGTCCGAAAATATGAACAATTCTTCACCCGTGACTGAAGCAGTACAAAAATGGAAAATGTGGGTTTAGAAGTGGCGACCGCCTGAAGAGGTGGAGGAGAACGAAGGACAAATTTGTCCGTGATATAAAATCTCTGAAATATGTGAAATCATCAGTAAAAACACTATCGGGGACCAGATTAGTGTAATGGTGGCAAGATACCACAGGCCAGCACTACGCCCCCTGTCGTCCTGGTGGGGAATTGCTTTGCAACACTCCGCTGCCTGAACAGAAGTTTGAATGTGAAAACCTGTCCGACACTCCGTGCGGCATCTTTCCGTTGCGGAGCTCACGGAGAAGCATAAATCAGGCTTTAATGAGCACTCACCTCCAACGTCCGCCTCCAACAGTCTTCAAGCACTACTACTACTACACTGTAAACCTACGACTCCTATTTGTAATGGACCAATGAGAACGCTCCCAGGGAGCAACGTGAACAGCTAGCGATGGGAGTGCAACGCGAGAGTAGCATTAGCAACATTAGCAACAGTGGAAGCTACACGCAGGAACAGGTGGACCACCCCTTTATGGAGTTCAGGTTCAGAGACTAATAAAAGAAGTGTGTGGTAGAATTATCAATTATAAATAAATAAATAAATAAATATTTGGCTGTTTATGTTCATTTTGTATTTTGTTTGTTTTGGGTCAGAGAGGGCTGCATTCATGAAAATAGTCTGCATAACATCTATTTATCACACATTTAATTCCAGAGCTACTGAAAACTCTGGAAGGCTTTAAAATACTTAATTGATTATTAAATAAATTTCCTGTTTTTATTCTGTCATTCACTCATGAACTGAATCATCACAAGTCTTTGTTTTTATTGTCATTTTATTTTCATCCTATTAAATTTATTAAATTAAAGACATACTGGGGGGGGGGGGTCATTTTCGTGTTCTGTAATTTTTAGTTTCATTTGGTCTAAAATAAAATATAATAAATAGGAAAATGATGGTAAAACTTGCAGCTTTGTCTGTAGTTATGCTGCTATAGGCGTAGACTGCTGGAGGATACACTGACCACTTTTCACACTCTACTACTTTCTTCTACAATCTGCTCTTTAACTGTATTATTTTCTGCTATTTCAGCTGTTAACTTTATTTTCTCTCTAAGTGTTTTTCTCCCCAGAAGAAGCAACAACGATGTTCTGCTGAGCTGTGGTGGCCTCATGGAGGGGGCCATCGTCTAGCACACTGCTGCTAACCACTAAAACATTCTCCCTCTCCTGAAAATAACTTTTTGTTTCCTTGACGTTGGATGTGCTACTGCTAGTTTATCCATTTAATTATAGATCCACTAGGATAAATACAATAAAGTTTATCTCTCACCAAATAGAATATTTACTAAGAAATCACAATGTAACTATAGACACATTACTTTGTCTTTGTCTTTGTGTGTGTGTGTGTGTGTGTGTGTGTGTGTGTGTGTGTGTGTGTGTGTGTGTGTGTGTGTGTGTGTGTGTGTGTGTGTGTGTGTGTGTGTGTGTGTGTGTGTGTGTGTGTGTGTGTGTGTGTGTGTGTGTGTGTGTGTGTGTGTGTGTGCTCTGTCTTCTCCATCCCCAGTGAGTCGTGGAGGATGGCTGCTTATACTGAGCCAGGATTCTCTGGAGGTTTCTTCCTGTTAAAAGGGAGTTTTCCTCTCCACTGTCGCTTTATGCTTGCTTAGTATGAGGATTGCTGTAAAGTCACTGACACTAGTCAGTGACTCGATGCAATTTGCTGGGTTCCTTATATAGGAAACATTATTTCTGATTGGCTTAATGAACTGACCTGTATTGGAATGTTTATTATGTGAAGTGCCTTGAGATGACTCTTGTCGTGATTTGGCGCTTTATAAATAAACTTGAATTGAATTCTTAAGTGTGAGAAATTAAAACGATTAAATCTCTAATTCAATACAACTAAAGCAGAAAACATCGTTGCTTTGTTGTATTTGAACCCGCTTCTCATTCCCTAACTCTGCACAGACTGCTGCTGTTTTCACTCCCTGATGAAACGGTGTGTGTATGTATTTATACCTCCTGACCATGCTGCTGATTGATAAATGTGGTACACTGATGCAGTACATCGTCACATTGGGGACCTCATAAAGCAGCAGCCGATAATGCCTCTTTGCCACGAGGTCATGGATGAGGGTTGTGTGTGAAATCCAGTGTGGTTAAAGATCTCTGCTGCTTTGGTAGTCAGAGCTGCGGTCAGCCGAGGCCTCCTCGCTCACGACCTTGTCATCAGGCGACAGTGCTAACCAGGGGTCGGCATAAGGGCAAGGTTGCAGAGATGGACTGTCTGCAGAAAGAGAGAAAGAGAGGACGGTGATAATTGCAGGCCGTGTGTGCATTCCAAGACTAGATGTATGTGTTTAAAGCACACACACGTGCACGTGTTCCACATTCTTCTTGATGAACTCACTTGCCTTGACTGAGACGATGTCTAGTGTTTCTCTGTCCCTCGTCGGTGGGTTTAGGAGCCGAGCCTTAACCCCTCTGTCTCCATGCCTGGCTGAAGGGGTGGGGGTACGACGCCGGACGGCCGTCTTAGCTCTGTGAGCTTTGCAGGCGTGGAGCCTCATCCCTCACTGTTTATCCATGTGTCTTTGCTTTGGCTCTGGCCCTACGCTGCAGGCCGCCGCGGACTGAGTGGGGTCCGTGCCCAGTGTCACCCACCTAAGCTCTGCTTTCACTGGGGGGCTTATCGCCTCACCCCTCGGCTGCTTTATGAGCAGACAGCTGCCCCGCTCTTCTCTCCCCTCTTCTCTCTCTTCTTGTGTCTTGGTTGCAGCTTCTTTGAGCTCTTTTTTGTTTTTGTCTCAGTTCTCTCATCATTTCCTTGTTATAAATGCTTCAAAGCACACACACACACACACACACACACACACACACACACACACACACACACACACACACACACACACACACACACGCACGCACGCGCACGCGCACGCACGCACGCACACACACACACACACACACACGCACACACACGCACACACACGCACGCACGCGCACACACACACACACACACACACACACACACACACACACACACACACACACACACACCTTGATGCAAGCATGAATGTTTCCAGACATACTTAAGTGTTGTGCAACAGTTTATCTGATGTGTTTAACACTTTTCGGTTGTTCACCGTATTTAAAGCGTGTCACAGGACAGGACCTCAAAGAGGAGCTGAGTTTACCCTAATCCCAGAACTTGAAAAAAAAATCCTTGTATTTATTTTTTTAAAAACACATATTCTACATTTACTCTGGTGTAAGAAGACCAGAAAACTGTTAAGCAGCTAAAACTTGTATTTTTAAGCAAAAGGGCCAAATTTCTTACAGCTTTCGGGTCGTCATGAGCTAAAATGCATGCATTTTGGGCTTTTCATATAAAATATGTGAGACATTTCTCTTTGGAAGCTGAATAAATAATCAAGATTTCAAACTTTTAATTAGCATTAGTCCTTTGTGGAACATTAAAATTGCAATTTTTTTCAGCAGGACTTTTATTTTTGAAAATAAACAATTAAGACCATATCAGAAAGGTTGCCAGATTAAGATTTGAATCAGCTGAAAATATAATCCCTTTAAAAACGAGACAGTTGTTGTCCGTTCAGCATCTGGAGCGCCTGGATGCTCAAATATCGCCACATTTTTTTGTTTAGTCCTGAGTTTTCGCTAATATTTCTTCTCTCCTTCCTTTCTTTCTGTCCTCTTCAGGCGTCCAGCTTAACTTAGAAGTGACAACAGTTGCAGGGTGACATCAAGAGCTAAATGAGACCAGAACAATAACTGTCCCCCCCTTTAATAGACTGCCATTGTTCTCTCCCTCCACTGTTGCTCTTTCGGGGAGTTTGTTAGCTATGCTAATGAAGGTTTGAGCTTGTGTGGTTTTAGCAGGCTGGGATTTGATGCTCTTTAACTGGGCACTTTTAGAAAAGAAAGGCGATCATAAGTGTGGCTGGGCGGCCGTTTGCCACCAGTCAAATGTCACGAGCGTGCTGATGTGACACGGCGGTGGAAGTCCATGTGAGATCTGTTACATTTCCTCACACTCTGTTGAACATCTGCATGCTGAAAATGACTGAAAAGGTCTGAAAACATCAGAACGCATTAGCCAGGACTGCCAGCGCTGAGCTAAATATGCCAGCAGACTATAAAACCTTGTAGACAGCAAGAGTAAGACAAGATGCAAAGACGACAGTTAAGTTTAGAGCAGTCAGTCACCCAATCAGTCAGTAAGTCTGTAAATAGCCCAGCCGATGGCTCCTTTGAGCTTTCCTCTAAGAGGAATTCTCTTTCTCCTTGGTGTATTAATAGCGCCTGTGCATTGTTTCCTACAGCAGCACTCCTCCAATCAAAGGAAGTCGGCCTGCCAAGTGTGCAGTTATTTTCCTTTGTCCCTATGTTTAGCAGGCATGTAAGAGTCAGATATGTGTGTGAGAGATACTGCATGGATGAAGGTACTTTAGGGCTTTATAAGTAAGTATGTGAATGCTTGTGAGGATTATATCAGTGCGTCTGCTTATTTATGCCTGTTATCGTATATGTACATCCTCTGATTGTCTCTGGATGTCAGTGTGCCTGTAAGCTAGACCGGTGGATCCCAAACTGGGGTCTGGGACCTCCAAGAGGGTCCCCACAAAATTGTCTGTGCTGAGGCTGAGTTTAGAATAGAAGTCATTACTTCTTATGTCTGTATAAACTTTGTAAATGATCACATTTAATGTCTCCATGCGTGTAGGAGTTGGGCAGGGGGGTCCTGGCTTCTCTTGGACACAGGCAATGGGGCCCTCAAGGAAGAACGTTTGGAACCACTGAGTTAGACAATGTTTTTTTGGATGGACGTCCACGACTTTTGAATTCAACTCAATTGAAGATGGACCCCACAACTGTTCAACGTAAGCAAACACGCCAATCTTCCAGTAGATTTTAAAGATACTGAGCTACAGCCTGCTGTGGTTGTAGCTCATACAAATGCACATAGTTCAACCAATACCAGTTCCCACTCATTAAGTGAGATTGCTCATATGTCATTCATTCAGTATTTGACTAAAATAGCTGTAACGCCTCCATTTCTCATCATAAGATTAACTTGGCAAGCCATACAATATATGTAGAGCTCACATGGTTGTCTTTCAAATTGTCTCTGCATGCAATTGGACAGCGCTAGGACCAATCAGAGCAACGCTCTACACTGCCATACACTGTCAAAGACATAGAAGAAGTACCTCTATCTACTCACGTCTCAAAGAAAAGCCCAAGTTTAAATCGTCCAAAGTTGACACCAAAGACCTTTCAAATGAGCGCTGATCACAACTGTTGTTTTTTATTGTTCCATTGCAGATCTGCCATAATGGTGCTAAGCCAATCTCTCTACACACATAGAGCGCTGTGATTTGCTCAGCCTAAACTCACCTGAGCCAATAGTAGACCTCCTGAGGCGACAATGGAGCGTGGCTAGACCAACCTGCAGAGCCAAAGCTTTTCTTACTGCTACTGACTGGATTTTTAGGCTAAATCTTGGCCTTAAAGGTGACGATTAGCATTATTTTAAAATGATAAATGGTAAATGGCCTGTATTTGATATGGCACCTTCTAGAGTCCTGGAACCCCCCAAGGCGCTTTACAACACAGTCATTCACCCATTCACACACACATTCACACACTGGTGGGGACGAGCTACGATGTAGCCACAGCTGCCCTGGGGCGCACTGACAGAGGCAAGGCTGCTGAGCACTGGCGCCACCGGTCCCTCCGACCACCACCAGCAGGCAACGTGGGTTAAGTGTCTTGCCCAAGGACACAACGACAGCGACAGACTGAGCGGGGCTCGAACCTGCAACCTTCCGATTATGGGGCGAGCACTTAACTCCTGTGCCATTGTCGCCCATCTTGGCCTTAAAGATGGCGATTAGCATTATTTTAAATCTTATTTAATTAGAAAAATTAATGGCGTTTATAAAAATATGAAGGTTATTTAAATGTCTCAAGCTTGTAAGACCAGACACATGTCATAAAATGATTAGCTGACCAGCTCAGTGGCCTAGCGGTAGAGTGTCTGCCCTGAGACTGGGGGGCCTGAGTTTGAATCCTGGTCGATCATACCAAATACTTTCTAAAAATGGGACCCAATGCTTGAGTCTCAGCTTTAAGGGGTTGGACTGGGGTGTTTAAACCACAGACAAATATACATAGATGCCCCGTGGATTGGTGCTGCTGAAGTGGCCAGCCACCATTTTGGATTGGGTCTCCATTTGCCCCCAGTGCATTCATTTCTACTGGGGAAGGTGCTTACCCAACTGAAAACACATTTTATCAAGCTTTTTGACAAAATGAGACAAATGATATGGCATGGTAATTAAAATATAAATATAATTAAAAAATTAGAATAAATAAATATAAAGGTTAAATATCAAATCCCATCAGGTAGGCTAGAAAAGTCACTATTAATCTCATTTGATCTATTTTCAATTGTATACCGGTTGTAGGCTGCACCAAAACAGGCACAGTTGCTCACTCTGCCTTGACTTTAGAGGGTGAGGAGACCCATCCAATATGGCGGTGATGTTGTTAAGCTCTCCAGTGCCCAATGGGACCTCTACGTATTCATGTCTATGGATGAAACCACCAAATAATTCCCGAGCAGGGCTGTGTCTGCAGCTCACTGCTCCCCACGGTGATGGGGCAAATGCAGAGGACAATTTTCGCCACACCACACCAGTGTGTGGACAACTATGGGACTTTATTTTCCATATTTTTGATCACGCTCATGTTTTTGCACAGTTGACAGAAAGTTTAAATCAATTTTTTCCCATAGTAAAATATAAGAAGATTAAAGCATCCTTACAGGTAATTTCCATGTTTTGCGCAGCAAATTTCATAAAATTAAAATCAACATGTTTTTGTTTGTGTTCATTTGTACATTTCTTCTGCTAAAAACATGGAGTGGCTCTGAAAACAAACAATAACAAGACAAAGATTTGATTTGAGAACACATATTTATAACAAAATGGAAGAAAATGGCGAATGCATCCTTCTGACGGAGTCGGTACCTCGGTGTCTTCTACACAAGAAATACTGAGGTGGATAGGGCCTTCGTCGAAGTAGAAGCTGATCCGTAGGGCAAAACTCTGGATTTGCTGTGTCTACATTCCAAACCTCATCTTTGGCCATGAGATTTGGATCATGACTGATAAAATAAGATCAGGGATTTAAGTGGGTAGCCTGACACATCTGTGACCCAAACGTGTACACATGATGGATGGAGGGGTAGATTCTTTAACTCTAGTGTATAATTTTCAAACACAAGATGTTTAGGGCTATAATAAAATACAATCAAGATGGTTTCAAGTAAAAAAAAAGAAGCTGATCAAGACTTGAGAGACAGCATGAGAACATCAGCAGATATGGGACAACCTGGTGGGAAAGGCAACCATCTCACCACGAATACAGCTAGGTCACCATAGGGTTAAACAAGACAGACAAATAAAAGTTTGATTAAATTAATTTACTGAAACAGAAAAAAAATTAGCCTCTTTTAAACTAAAATTCCTTTGTTTACGTCTCTTTCAAATACAGAGACGATGTCCGGCACACTAATCGAACCTCATCCGATGTAAAACACACACGTTAACACTCTGAGCCGGTCATCGCGTGGCCAAGTGGTGGTGTTGAGGCGTAATCAGTCACTTGGAGTCTGTCAGTGACTCGCCAAGGACACAATGGAATTAGTGAGATTCTCTGCAATGTGACAGCTTGCTCTGGCTAAATGGTGTAATAATCTACCCCTCCACTCACAAACCTCCAGCAGCACATCCACACATACTCATCCACCCCCCCACACGCCATCCCCTCCTCCTGCCCGTTTGCCCTCCCCATACCAACTGGCACAGATAACATTGTCTTAAGCTATAAAAAAGATTTTTCACTCCCCTCTCTCCATTGCGGTAATTATTGAATTAATGCAGATGGAGAGAGACATCTGCATGTTAAAGTGTTGGCCTCTCTCTTATGCACAGCAGATGTTCCCCTGTCATTTACTCAAATTACGCCGCTTAGATACAGGACAGACAGGGGGGGGGGGGGGGGGGCGAAGAGAGAGAAAGTAAGGCGACATTGTCTTACAGCCCTCGGAATATCATCCGTCCTTCCGTCTGCAAAACGTTGGTCCAGGAATGTTATGTATTGTGTTGATTTTAGGGAAAAAATAGGATGAAGCCACGTTGGAAAATGTTTAAATGTTTACTTGAAATTTGTGTAAAAATAATGAATCTGAATGTTTTTCCTGTTTCTGAACAAATAGCTTCAGTTTGGAGAATTATGAAGCTGGAATTTAAAGACCAAGTTCACTGAGAAACAATTTTTTACTTGTTTTTTTTTTAATTATGATCTGTCACTCTGAGTTTCACATGCAGTTTAAATGTGGCCTTCCACCCCTAGCTCCTGCATTAGCCGCTGATGGAGATGACAGCTGCTGGTGTTGTAGGTGAAGTCTGAGGTGTAAAAAGTGAATAGAAAGGGTGAGAGCATCTTACCCTGTGGTGCTCTAGTACTACACACAACTACAGTACCTATGGCATGTAGTTACACAGCCTCACGTACTGTGGCCTGTTGGTGAGGTTGTTCATGCAGTCCACTCTTGCACTCCTCATCTTCTGCTGTAGTGTAGATGGCTGGATGGTGTTGAAGGATCTTGAGAAGTCAAAAAACATGACTCTCACAGTGCTTTTTTTTGCATCTCGAGGTGAGTCAGCGCCTGGTGCTGCAGGTAGATGATGGCGTCTTCCACCCCCATGTTTGGTTTGTATGCAAACTGCAGTAGGTCCATCTAAGGGCTCACCAGGAGCATAGGTGGGTGAGGATGTTGCTTGATGTTGATTTAGCACCCAGGAGAGAGCAGAGCACATCTAGGCTAGTAGAAGCTAACCATTAGCATTAGCAACCCCACCACACAGCAGAACTCCTCCAGGCTTGTGATATTTGTGGAAAACATCAACGTCGCAAAGCTAATGGAGGCAGTGGCAGAGTTGTGTTATTAGCCAATCAGAGGTGAGATGTTTGAATCTCAGGAAAAAAGACTCACAATGCATTTATTTATACTAGAGACTTCTGCAAATGAATTGGTGCTTAAGTGGACTGAAGTAAAGTAACTTTCCTGTTAAACATAAAGAAAAAGCAAATTTGTAAAACCTGCTTTTACTAGTTTAGTCAGAAATCTTCTTTTTCACACTGAAAAGATGTTTATAATAACTAATGTCGTTGAACCTTTCCAGGGCAACACAATTAAATTGAACGTTTTTTTCTCACTATCATTGAATTAAACTAAAACCTTCAAGTCACATTCAGTCTAATAAATGAATTCTAACTCACTATTTGGCTGACATCTTTGCAGATTCTAATCCAGAAACAACATTTATTGCCAGAATAATCGTAAATATTGATATCCTCAGTCATCCGCTGCCTCCTTGACCCTGATCACTGCTCAGGTCCTCAGACTGAAGGGACAAAATCCTCTCAAAGATTATCTGCGTGTGTCTCCCTGAATGTGTGGCTGTGTGTCCCTGATGAGACCTTCTCCTTGGGATTATATTCCAGGTTGGTTCAGCCTCATCTCTGTGGATTATGTTGATAAAAACATTCTTGTATTATGTTCCTGTGCTTATTGTATTAATACTCCCAGGCAGTTCCCAGAAAAAGCTCCGTCCCACGCCCGCTCTTAGGTAATCTTCTTCCACTTGACCTTTTAAAATGTTTTAGGGGAGGGCTTGGTTGTCTTTGTAAAACCAATTCTCTCCCTCTGTCTGCTCTAAAGTTCAGTCAATAATCTCAAGTTTGAGCTTATTTTATCTTAAATTTTTGGGAGAAAACAGCTGCACTTTGGAACAAAATTGGAAATTCAAACATGATACATTTTTTGTTGTTTTAAATCAAAGAAACAAACTACTTTAGAGATGAACAAATACTGAAATGTTGATGTCTCAGGTCAGAAAATGGTTATATTCTCTATGTGCAGAAGAACATCACTACATGTCAGGAGCCTGAGGTGGGAGAGGTTGGACCCAAGGTGCAGGAAACCCATAACCACACAGAGAGCTGCAAGAGTACAACAAAAAAAAAAAACACTTTATTCCAGAGAATATAAATACAATCCAAGCATACAAAAACCAGTAATAAAAACCGAAGCACCGGAAGCACTGTAAGCACTGTAAAGCACTGTAAGCACTGTAAAGCACTGGAAGCACTGGAAGCACTGTAAAGCACTGAAAGCACTGGAAAGCACTGGAAAGCACTGAAAGCACTGTAAAGCACCGTAAAGCACTGGAAAGCACTGGAAAGCACTGTAAAGGACCGTAAAGTACTGGAAGCACTGTAAAGCACCATAAAGCACTGGAAGCACTGTAAAGCACCGTAAAGCACTGTAAAGCACCGTAAAGTACTGGAAGCACTGTAAAGCACTGTAAAGCACCGTAAAGCACTGGAAGCATTGTAAAGCACTGTAAAGCACAGTAAAGCACCGTAAATCACTGTAAAGCACCGTAAAGCACTGGAAGCACTGTAAAGCACTGTAAAGCACTGGAAGCACTGTAAATCACTGTAAAGCACTGTAAAGCACTGGAAGCACTGTAAATCACTGTAAAGCACTGTAAAGCACCGTAAAGCACTGGAAGCACTGTAAAGCGCTGTAAAGCACTGTAAAGCATCGTAAAGTACTGCAAAGCACTGTAAAGCACCGTAAAACTCTGTAAAGCACCGTAAAACACTGGAAGCACTGTGAAGCTCCGTAAAGCACTGTAAATCACTGTAAATCACTGTAAAGCATTGTAAAGCACTGGAAGCACTGTAAAGCATTGTAAAGCACCGTAAAGCACTGGAAGCACTGTAGAGCGCTGTAAAGCACTGTAAAGCACCGCAAAGCACTGGAAGCACCGTAAAGCACTGGAAGCACTGTAAAGCGCTGTAAAGCACTGGAAGCACTGTAAAGCACTGTAAAGCACTGGAAGCACTGGAAGCACTGTAAGCACTATAAAGCACTGGAAGCACTGGGAGCACTGTAAAGCACTGTAAAGCACTGGAAGCACTGTAAATCACTGGAAGCACTGGAAGCACTGGAAGCATTGGAGCAGCAAACATGTCAACAAGACAATGACCCAAACACCACTGCAGGACAAGACAGGGGTTTATACACAGAGGGTAGTGATCAGGAGATGAGGAGCAGGTGTGTGGGGAGAGAGAACTGAAGGGAGACTGGTGAAATCAAATAACTAAATGGGAAGGAAAAACAAAGCAGAGGAGGGGATTAAACCATAACCTGTAATTCTTTACATAAATTAACCTAAACAGAAGAATACGGGCACAGGGTAACCAAAGATAAATAACTAATGAAGTAAGGAGTCACATAACTAAATACATTGAACGGCAATTCAATTCAATTCAAATCAATTTTATTTATATAGCGCCAAATCACGACAAGAGTCGTCTCAAGGCACTTCACATAATAAACATTCCAATTCAGGTCAGTTCATTAAGCCAATCAGAAAAAAAGTTTCCTATATAAGGAACCCAGCAATCCTCATACTAAGCAAGCATTTAGCAACAGAGGAGAGGAAAACTCCCTTTTAACAGGAAGAAACCTCCAGAGAATCCTGGCTCAGTATAAGCAGCCATCCTCCACGACTCACTGGTGATCGAGAAGACAGAGCAGACACACACACACACACACACACACACACACACACACACACACACACACACACACACACACACACACACACACACACACACACACACGCACGCACGCACGCACGCACGCACGCACGCACGCACGCACGCACGCACGCACACACACACACACACACCCGGCAGAGGGGACTAATTAACCAAGTGGGGAAGGAACATAAAAGTACTGAAGGGGGAAAACTAAACTACTATAAACATACAATACTAAGGATAGGAAAGCTCATAAACTTGAAAAAAGAACTTAAAGGGGAGATTTAATTATGGGGAACAAGGGGGAAACCTGGACGGGGCTGAGGAATACAGGGACACAGAACATGACACTATATGCGTCATCAATCAAATCTAACTGAGTTTAGATTGATGGTGTTTGAAATCTGAACTCATATGTTTGTAAAAATGTAGTTTTTTCCTTTAAATATCATTTATATTAAAACTGTAAACCTGTTTTTTTTTCCCACTAAATTTAGGCTTAAAGCTCACAACACATTGCTTCAGCAGAATTAATATTTTTAACTTAATTCTGTTAGAAATTTTTGTTGGATCCACTACATCACCTTTTAAACAATCTCTAAATATCATTTATAGCAAAGGTTTATGTGAAATGTGACATCATTTTACTTAGATTATTTAGCTTTACATACCAAAATGACAGTTATCTTTGTAAAAATTGGAGTTACTTTTGGTCAAAGTTAAAAGGAGTCAGACCAGAGTTAGACCCCTGGTTAAAAACAACCCTCAAAACAAACAATGTAAAATCAAAATGTTGCTGTTTTGCATGATTCTCTTCAGTCATGCTGCTTTTGTGATGCAGCAGCGCTAACTTCTCACTCAACTTCCTCTCTTTTCAATTTTGCTTTCATTATGGTTTGTTTTAATGGAGTGTATTACTCGTTTAATCAATACATTTGCAGTGGTATCTAGCATGAATGAATGCCTTGCAGGCATAACTCAGTACAAAAAGCCCTGAAACCCCTGGCTCAGCAGGGCCAAGTGTGTCCAGCAATAGTCAGTTTTTAGGTACAGTTTGACCATTCAACATCTGGTCAAAAAGGAGACACGAGACTGCATGTGTCCCCTTTACATCAGCCTGCCTCCATCCCACCAGCTGGAGCTCAGAGCCTGCAGCTCTGAACACAGATAACGAAAAGTCAACAATAACATTCTTTCCTCAAGGTCCAATCTTTCAGGATTCTTCACGCCTCCATATAAGGAACACTCGCAGCCTGGATTAGTTGCTAAATCAAAGAATGATTTCCTGAATCAGATATGAACTTCTACAACTTATAGGCTAGATAATCCATAAATAAATGTTTGTTTATTGCTACTTATAATAATTATAATATAAGGAAATGTTTCAATAATCTGTGCTCAATGATTGAAGTTTGAAATGAATGTTGTTATGATTACAGTGATTGAAATATGTTTCAGCATGTTGATGTGACAAGGTCATCACCATTTGCACTCACACAAGAAAAAAGTAAGGTAAAGTTAAACTCATGACACATAAATAGTCCTCTACCCCAGATCAGAGCCTCCGGTATCAAGGAAGGCGTGTTTCTGAGATTCTTGGTAATATTCCTCAAACTTGTCAACCTCTGGTTGGCTACACAATCATAACATGAGAACATTAAAACCAGATTACTCTGGTGATTCCTCTAGTTCTTGAAAAAAGCTTCAGACCGGCCACCTGAAGCAAGACCTCTTTAACCATCAAAGCTTTTGACACGTCGTCAAAACCTTTTTGCACCTGCGAAGCTGATAAAGCAAACAGTTCCTGCAGAACGAGCTGATATTGTTTAGACTCATTCAGAGTCCACCAGAGACCCGTGGTTCTATCTATCTGTCGTGACCCGAGACATCTCTGGACTGAAGGTTAGGTGCCACAGTATTCTACAGCCCTCTGGTGCCAGAGGTCATCCGACTTCTCTGACCTTCGGATCCACCAAGAGGGTCTCCGAAAACGGGTGAAGTAGACCCACAGATAGCGACTGATGTGCTTTTTGATAATAATCAACTTCATAGCTTAACACTAACCAAATTCTTTTACATCCAGAACTCAGCTCTCCTAGATACGGAAGTTCTGACTAACATCGCATTCACACACAGGTTCATACATCACATCTAGTTCCATCCATCACAGTAATGTTAGTTAACTTGTCATGTTTTAATTGCTGGTAAAAGAAATTCTTACTTTTATAAACCTGACTGTTTTCTGAATCAAAACGAAGTGTTTACAATCCCTTGATAAATAAAGAATCCTAGAATCTTCTGATTAAACACCGTAAAGACCAAGCATGTTGATATTCTATATTTAGATAGAGTATCACAGCTTAATGGTCTTAAAGCACTCAATTTACCAAACCCTACAAACATGACAGCTGAGCTTCAGATGGCAGGATTTGGAGTCTTACTTCCTGATAATTGAACATCTAGTCTTGGATTGGGTAACTGCAATGTGACTCTACCACCGAATTGCAACGTGGATGTTTTACCTCCACAAATAACACAAGCCTGGAGGATTTCTGCCGTGTGGTGAAGCCGCTAGTGCTAATGGTTAGCTTAAACTAGAGAGACATCCGTTGCTGATTACTGGACGTTAAAACAACAACAGCCTTCCCCGTCGTGAGTCAAGATGGGTGAATCTATGAAGGTTAATTCACAGTGGGATGTAGATCTGCGAAGATTTTCTAATCTCAGTTTTACTGTCTATTTTCTATCAGAAGCTAATGCAGGAAACTCAGAGCGACTGATTATCATCAGAAAAAACATGAAAAATATTTTTTTCAATCAAACACACTTTTAATAAAGTATAGGTTTGACACTCATGGCCTGCAGTTTTTTCTTTATCAGAGGCTTTATTCAAGGCAGGAATTTTAATGTTGCTATCTCTACAATGGACATGTAGCGCACCCAGCACAAGAAGCAGCAGAAATGGAATGCGTCCCGTGTTTAAAACACCTGCTCCTCTCCTTCTTTTTTATTTTGTCACTTCCTTGTACACATTTTCTGTTTTGGAAAAAAATGGATCATTTCATTGAGACTCAAAACTAATCTGTCAAAAAACAGATTCATTATTTATTATTTTAAAATGTTTTAAACGTAATGACTGGAGATGCTCTAAGAGTCCACCTGATCAACTTACTTGGTAATCGATTAACCCGATTCATAGTTTTCATGATTTTTCTTTTAGAAAAAATACGTTATTTCTTTAAATTAATTGCAAAAAGCCAAAATTGGTATCAAATGTTAGGATCAGTTCAAAAATCAGAAATTGGTATTGGACTTGAAAACCAGAATTGGTGCATATCTAATGACCATACAGCCGAAGCAGGTTGCTTACATAAGAAGGCTTTTTTTTTTGCCGGGGATGCAAGTGTCACCGGAGTTTTTACCTGCTTAGATCTTTCACCTGCTAGTGCACCTGGGAAGTCAGAGAGATTGTGCAAGAAGAGCTCAGAGAGATTTACTCAAGTCAGGAGAGAAGCAACAACTCAGAAAGGCCTCAACAGCCGCTAATCACCATTAATAGATGATTGATCCAAAACTCATCATTTATATTGATGTGATTTATCAAAAAAGTACTTTTGCAAACTGAGCATGCACAAGTCTTGTTTAGTTCAAAGTAAATTTTGGAGTTAGAAAATTTATTGTTCAAATACTGTTTATCATAACGAACATAACAACTGTAGAATCATCTCTTGACAGTGTCCATCCTGTCATTGAGTCTTGGTTCTGCACTTTCCCTGAAAAGCATTTCATGAATCAGCCAACAGACACACACACACACACACACACACACACACTCACACGCACACGCACACACACTCACACGCACACGCACACGCACACACACACACACACACACACACACACACACACACACGCACACACACACACGCACGCACGCACGCACACACACACACACACACACATACACACGTGTAGTCCCTGCCTCCCAAAGCTCAACAATCCAGTGGAGTCTGTTCAACTTCCTTCTGTTCTCCAACCAAAAGCCCTAAGCCAACAGATGCTTTTCTCCCTCTCATCGCCAGTTATCACTCTTAGCTGCCTCTGATAAGACTTTACTTTATGACCCAGATGTTAAGGAGTTCAATTTATCAGATGCACCAGAAGAGCGGACGGGGAGGTGGAGGCATGAGTGAGCCTCCAAAATACCTTCAGGCCTGAGAGACGGGATGTAATACGCCTCTTTTCCCCTCTCTTTCACTCGCTCGCTCTCCCTCTCTTTGTAGCGGGTGTTGTTTCTGAAGCGGTGTTAGTGCAGTAAGGAGCTCAGCATCTAAAGAGGCTTTGGTACGGGCAGAAAGATGGGCCATATTACGGCGAGGCTAGAAGCCTGCTTGATTAATGGGCCAGGATAATCACCTCATCAAATCACTCTCACTTATTAAATCTTGTTTAATATCGTAATGAGGGCCCTCCAGAGCTGCTTTGGTAAATTCCCCACTCTCCCCAGCTTACCCTTGCTCTTGCTTTTCCTCTTCTGCCTTTCCGTCTGAACAGGAAGACTGATTATGCCAAGTTCCCCTCTGCCCTTGTCTGCATGTCTTCCTTTTGGTGTCTTTTACTTCCGCTCTCCTTTGCTGCGCTCCTTAACTTACAGGAAAGATTGAGGGATCGATGTCTCCTTGGCCCCTTTTTGTATTTGCAGCAGTTTACGTAACATCCGAGCTGTTTCTGCAGCCTTCTTTAATTTGGTGTGTTTTTGCTTGTTTTTATTTAAGATGGAATATGCTAGCTTGTTTGATGATAAATCACTGTATCTTTAAGGATCAGGACATGTGTTAAGACTGATGCTGCGTCCCTGGGCGTTTTGCATACTGGAGTTTATGGAAACACTTCAAGAGAAGTAATACCTCTCCCGTCTCCTTTCGGTTGATTTGTGATCTCTATCGAGGGTATCTTGACGTTCCCTAGGTTACTCCAGCATGTGCATTTGAGTGTGTGAGGGGACAGCTTCCATCTCCTTCACTTGACCCCCAGCTGAGCAGATATGCGTTGGAAAAAACAACAACGTGCCATTGTCTTATTTATGGCCTTCTATGTGTCATTGTACAATCTTGGTTGCACAGCTGTCACTATGTTTCCTCCAAGGAAAGAAAAAAATATTCCTCTTTCCCTCATTCACCCTGAGCCTCTCTCTTTTGTCTTTCAATAGCCACCCGCCTCCACTGCGCTCCTCTAAGAGTTGGACCCGATCCTTAGTCGTCTCGGAAAGTAAGCAGGCAACAACTGGCTCAAGGTGACCAGTTCAGGCTTGAGAGAGAGAGAGGTTACGGCTGCATCTTCCCCCTGAGTGCCTTCCATTTTTCGCCTTTATTGTTCAGGGGCAGCTGTTGTGTACCTGGACCCCATGAGTGGCGCCTATGCTGGATATCTTGGCAGCCAAGCTCCCTAGGCTTTGGATACCAGAGTGAATCAATTCTTAAAGATGACTGTCTGCGTGCCGCGTCACATGGACTGGCCCAGAGTGAAGGGCTTAGGGGGCTCTGGAGCTGGAATGCTCTTTGATGGAAAGGCTGGAGAATGAGGAGGGAGGGGGGGAAAGGAAAATATGGTGTGTGTGTGTGTGTATGTGTGTGTGTGGTGGTGGTGGTGGTGGGGGGTATGGCCCTATTGTTGTGCCAAGGAATGCCCTTGATGGCGATAGGGGGGTACTGTTTATACGCCCTTGGAGACTTGTGGGCGAAGGACCTGTGAGGGTGATGAACATCTTAGCATTTCTACTGTACCTCGATTGCCGTCTGCTCCACCTCTTAGATGCTAACGTTCCTGGAGGGGCCTGGCATGAGCTAGCAGCTTAGCGTAAAGTAAATACGTATGGCTGGCTAATTAACCGGTCTCATCCTGATCCTCCAAGAACCAGACAGAACTCGGCAACAGTCCATCTGCATTACACACCCAAAGGATAAATCACATCTTTTGATGTTGAGTTCTCTGGAAAGACTCATTGAACGGCCTCAGTTCGGAGAAATAGAGTTTGACCATGGCTAGCTAACAGCTAGTCCAAGCAGAGCCTTGCAAAGAGGAGTGTTTCCCTCTTGCATCAATAATTTGATGCTGTTCTCAAAAAGAATCTACCTTTTACATTAGATGGTTGTTTTCCTGACATTTTATGATGGCAGAGATTCAGGCAATGCATTCTGGGTAGAATGTGACCTTCACTGTAAAACTAACAGCAATGTTTAAAGTTGCGGTAGCAGACTATGAGGTTTTTTAGACTGGTGCTGTATGAAGATGACAGTTGTATTTTCGTCTTGGCTTAGCTCAGACTAGCTGTTAACTTGTCAATCTGGTGTGGATGGGGAGTGGGGTAGAGGGGCGGGGGGCACTATGACTAGCTTCCAACCCCTGCAGCTGTTCCGGTTGTCATTCCTTGTCTTAAGGCTCACTCCTAGCTCAGCGCTCCAGCCCATGGATAAAGGGGATGTGTGCTGGCTAATGGTCTGTCTGTCCGTGCACGCATCCCCAGCTCCAAAAGATCTTGCAATGCAATTCATAGTTCGCTGAAAAACTGCTCCAGACACAAAAGGCAGGGCTGAACGGTGCTAAGACCCCTTCTGTAGGGGCTGACCCCTATCATGAGGCCATCATCCTTGGTTTAGAAGCCATTGTCCTGATGTCTGATTGACAAGAAGGGTTGCTGTCAAAGACAAGAGGGGTCGCTTACAGATTCGAAAGTCACTCAAGATACAGCAAATATTAAATAAAATATTAAAAAAAGATGAGTTATTGAATTTATTTTTATTTAGGATGTTCCAGGAAATATCCAGTACCAAAACCATTTAATTGGTAATGATTTAGCACCCCTAATCTGTAGGCGTCCCCTTTACTGTTTACAATAAACTCTGTGAATCTTTTAATCTGTGCTGATAACAGGTGATGAACTTTAATACACTGCTAATATTTCCATCCAGTATGTGTGTGTGTGTGTGTGTGTGTGTGTGTGTGTGTGTGTGTGTGTGTGTGTGTGTGTGTGTGTGTGTGTGTGTGTGTGTGTGTGTGTGTGTGTGTGTGTGTGTGTGTGTGTGTGTGTGTGTGTGTGTGTGTGTGTGTGTTTGCTACAAAGAAAAAGACAAATCTCCTCCCCCTCCCCTCTCCTGCTCTAACCCTTATGTCTCAGAGATTAGCCTTTGCTCAAACACCTCCTGTTCGTCTAAGTAATTAAAACATTAGAATTACTGGATTATAAACTGCTTTTCATTTAATCCTTCACTCGATGCTCCCATCAGCTCGCCAAATGGGTCAAAAGGAACTATAATGGGCCTCTGTGATTTTTGACTCCGGGATCTGGAAGAGGCAAAGAATGCCAATATCGACTATTAAAATAGACGTGTGTGTGTGTGTGTGTGTGTGTGTGTGTGTGTGTGTGTGTGTGTGTGTGTGTGTGTGTGTGTGAGTGTGTGTATGAGGGAGGGAAAAAGAATGAAAGAGATGGAGAGCCCTCACTGGCTCTGTCCTGAGTGCCATCTGTCTTGGACCCACAAGACCCAGTTTTTATTGGAAGGAGCCAAACTGTTTCAGTCTCCCCTCTTACCCAATGTACAGCTACACACACACACACACACACACACACACACACACACACACACACACACACACACACACACACACACACACACACACACACACACACACACACACACACACACACACAAACCACTTCTGTAGGTATTAAAACAAAAATTCAAAGGACGCCAGAATTTCTTTCAGAATCAGACAGTTTTATTGCCATATGTGCGAGAAATCATAAAATGAGGAAATTGCTGCGGTACTTGGTGCAAAAAGAAAGAAACATTTAGAGGTAAGTAAATGTAGGAAGTAAGAATATAATCATGATAAAATAATAATATAAAGTGGCAATACTTAGAGAAACGACTACTATATACAAGACGGTGTAGGTACCGATCAGAGCGGAACAATTCATGTACAAACCCAACACAGGGTTGTGTGACTGAAACCAAGCGACCGGAGTGCACAGTCCAAAGATTGTTGTTCATAAGTCCAACAGGTTCTTGTCCGAATGGATCTGAGCCTCCTGTCTGATGGCAGCAAGCCAAAAAGACTCTGTCCAGGGTGGTTTGGGTCAGTTGCTATCCGATCTGCACGCCTGAACGTCCTGGAGGTGCACAGGGCGTGTTTGGAGGGGAGTTTGCAGCGAACGACCTTCTCAGCAAAGCCTACAACATGCTGCAGCCTAACCTTGTCCCTGGTGGAAGCTCCAGCGTACCACACGGTGACTGAAGAGGTGAGGATGGACTCGATGACTGCGGTGTAGAACTGCCTCATCGACTGTACTGAGGAAGTACGTCCCCTGCTGGGTCTTTTTTATGATGGAGGTGATGGTGGGCTCCCACTTAGGGTCTTGGGTGATGGTGGTACCCAGGAAGTGACATGACTCCACCATCGTGATGGGAGTGTCAGACAGGGTTATGGGGAGGGGGGCTGTGTGCTTTCTAAAGTCCACAACAACCTACGCTGTCTTCTGGACGTTTAGCACCAGGTTGTTGTGGCTGCACCAGGACACCAGCCGTTCCACCTCCATTCTGTAGGCAGACTCAACCCCGACAGAGATGAGTCCAATGACGGTGGTGTCATCTGCAAACTTGATAAGCTTGACAGACTCGTGGTTGGAGGTGCAGCCGTTGGTGCACCTGGTGTTGATAGGTACCTGACAAACAAAAACATGTTCTGATTAAAATTGACCACTGAGTTTTCCATGCAGGCTGAACATGAAAATAGTCTCACACACCTAACTCATTAGCTTTTGGTAGAGAATAGACAGACTTTTATTTAGATTTAGAACAAACAGTGTCCAGTAAGAGTTTTCACGGTGGTAGTAAACTCAGGTTCTGTCTGTGTGTGTGTGTGTGTGTGTGTGGTTTATAAAATCCCACAACAGGTGTTTGCCCTTGGGGCCTGCTCCTCCAAGGCATCAGCAGGTGCCCTGATGTGCTTTTATAGGTCTTTTAAAACACATTCTTATAGGTGCACACCAACTTTCTTTCATTTCTAAATGTTCTTACGTTGCCCCAGCTGACATTTCTTGGCAGACAAAATGAAGGTGTGCTGTGGGAATTCACAACGGCTGCCTTCTCACCTGCTCTGTCTGTAATAATTTGGGGAATCAGCATGTGCTTGGCATGCCGTCTTGGTGTGTGTATCTACAGTGGTGTGAAAAACTATATGCCCCCTTCCTGATTTCTTATTCTTTTGCATGTTTGTCACACAAAATGTTTCTGATCATCAAACACATTTAACCATTAGTCAAAGATAACACAAGTAAACACAAAATGCAGTTTTGAAATGATGGTTTTTATTATTTAGGGAGAGAACGAAATCCAAACCTACATTGCCCTGTGTGGAAAAGTAATTGCCCCCTGAACCTAATAACTGGTTGGGCCTCCCTTAGCAGCAATGACTGCAATCAAGCGTTTGCAATAACTTGCTACGAGTCTTTTACAGCACTCTGGAGGAATTTTAGTCCACTCGTCTTTGCAGAATTGTTGTAATTCAGCTTTATTTGAGGGTTTTCTAGCATGAACTGCCTTTTTAAGGTCATGCCATAGCATCTCAGTAGGATTCAGGTCAGGACTTTGACAAGGCCACTCCAAAGTCTTCATTTTGTTGTTCTTCAGCCATTCAGAGGTGGATTTGCTGGTGTGTTTTGGGTCATTGTCCTGCTGCAGCACCCAAGATCGCTTCAGCTTTAGTTGACGAACAGATGGCCGACATTCTCCTTCAGGATGTTTTGGTAGACAGTAGAATTCATGGTTCCATTTATCACAGCAAGCCTTCCAGTTCCTGAAGCAGCAAAACAACCCCAGACCATCACACTACCACCACCATATTTTACTGTTGTATGATGTTCTTTGTCTGAAATGCTGTGTTACTTCTACACCAGATGTAACGGGACGTTTGCCTTCCAAAAAGTTCTACTTTTGTCTCATCAGTCCATGAGGTATTTTCCCAAGAGTCTTGGCAATCATTGAGATGTTTCTTAGCAAAATTGAGACGAGCCCTAATGTTCTCTTTGCTTAACAATGGTTTGCGTCTTGGAAATCTGCCATGCAGGCCATTTTTGCCCAGTCTCTATCTTACGGTGGAGTCGTGAACACTGACCTTCACTGAGGCAAGTGAGGCCTGCAGTTCTTTAGAAGTTGTCCAGGGGTCTTTTGTGACCTCTCGGATGAGTTGTCTCTGCGCTCTTGGGGTAATTTTGGTATTTTGGCATGAGTGTGATGTGGGGTCATTTTAATTAGTGAGGCACTTTGAGGTGCATTAACTGTATGAAAAGTGCCTTAAAATGAAGTTATATTTGAAGGGCCTGCTATTTGGCACCTTCTTAGGGTTCTACAACCCTCAAGGTGTTTGACAGAGACAATCAATCATTCACTCCTTCACACACATTCACACACTGGTGGGTATGAGCTACAGTGTAGCCACAGCTGCCCTGGAGCACACTGACAGAGGCCTGGCGCCACCAGTCCCTCCAACCACCACCAGCAGGCAAGGTGGGTTAAGCATTCAGAACCGGGATCAAACCTGCTAACCTTCCACTTACTGGACAACCTGCTTTCCCTCCTGAGCTACTGCTGAAGTTTTAGCTCCACAAATAACACAAGCCAGGAGGAGTTCTGGTATGTGGTGAAGTTGCTAATGCTAAGAGCTAGCTTTTACTAGTCAGAGGCTCTCTGCTGATTCCTGGACGCTAAACCAACAACGGCCTTACCTGTCGCGAGTCAAGATGAACGTTACGCGACAGTGTGACGTAGATCTGTCAGGATTTTCAAATCCCAGAGTTACACCATCTATTTTCTATCAGAAGGAGTTAGATGTAGGAGACTATTTTCATGTTCAGAATGCATTCAAAACTCAGAGTGACCAATTTTAACCAGAAATAATTTGTTTTTGTTTGTCAGGTATCTTTACAATTAGTATTTTTTTGTATTACAAACACATTTCTGTACATTAATCTGATAAAAGATTACTTAAAGATCTGAAGACTTTCTATTAGCGCTCACCGTGAGGCTTTATTCTTAGCATATATGAAAGCCTGTGATTTCCCCTTGTGAGTGCATGTTTTTGTGTGTGTTCTTTATGGTTTGTGTTCCCCAAAACAAGTAGTCCAAGTTGACACAGTGACAGTTCCTCGCAGGGCGACTGAGGGGCCCAGCAATCCAACAACAGAGGCTTTGTTGCCCTGCTCCTCTTGGCTTGTTATGGACTTCCTTCTCCCCTCTCTTTTTCATTTTTTTCTCCCCTTCCCTTTTTTTTGTGAACTCATTTTCTTGTCTGAAGTCTTAATTTGGGGTGCTGGCCAGTGAAGAGAGGGAAGAGAAGGGGACCAAGGGAGGCACGAACGAGGAAAGAGGGAGAGGAGTTGCAGAGTGGTGATTGCTGCAGACGGACAGGCCTTTGTTCCTTCTTTCCCAGGCTCTTCTCTTGAGCCTCTGAAGCTCCAGTTGCGCTGAAGCCTTCCAGCAAAAGTGGCAGAGAGAAGGAGGTCATAATGATCTGTCCAACTGGAATCTTCTGATTTCACAGAGCAAGCAATGAACCTGGCGCAAAAATGTGAGGAGAAAGGCAGGAAAGAAACAAGCTAAACGAAAAACAAGAAAAATCTGAGTGAGAGGATTAGCCTTTTAGGCAGAAATTAGCCACTAGATGTCCCCACCACTGACACCAAATGAGGACAGAATTAATACTGTACATGACAGGCTCTGCAGCACTCTCCACATGACTAATCATTGACAGACTAAAACATCCAATCATTCCTTCAATCATTTTTGTGCAAAACATTTGATTTCTAAATGCATTAAAGAGAAAATAAATGCTTGAAACCACAAAAATAAAATAAAATAAATAATAATAATAATTTTCTACTGTTTCAGTTTCAAGCCTACAGTCATGTTAGGAGTAGGCGTTTGGAGGGTTTGACAGCTCATGTTTGGCCACTGGTAGGAGGATGGCTCAGAAACAAGGTCCGGAGTCTTTGTGCATCTTCATCCCTGAATTTCCCCCAACATGGGGGTTACATCAGCACCGCTGTGTGGCTGTCTTTATAAAAATTGTTTTTTTGTAGCGCGAAATGAGTAAAAAACCCACTTTTAATGCAGACAATTGCTCAAGTGGATAGAAACAGTGTTTCTGTGGAAAATGTACTTGAACCTGAATGCGTGATAACGAGCAAGGAGGAGGGACTCAGAGAGGGACCTTGGGGACCGTGTCAACGTTTTGTGTGCCGGAGCAGGGACAAACGTTGGGCAAACATTATGAAAGGCTGGCAGCCTTTGAGATAGTGGGCCGTTGATCTAAGACTAAGGAGCTAAGTCCACTATCTCCTGTGTGATACAGCAGCCAAGGTCCTGCTGACACACAGAACAAACATGGACACCTGAAGACAATGACCTTTGAACCCTCTCTGGAAGAAAAACAGGAAGCGGTGAAAGTGACTCTGGTGACTTCCACCCTGCAGGCCAGGAATGAATCAGGTGGAATGATTGTAAGTACACGGGTCGTTGTACAGAAAATAACTAGCTCTCTCTCTCACACACACACACACACACACACACACACACACACACACACACACACACACACACACACACACACACACACACACACACACACACACACACACACACACACACACACACACACACACACACACACACACACATCTTATTCAAGTGTGCGACGCACAGATGTGTGTGTGCGCGCGTGTGTGTGCGCGTGTGTGTGTGTGTGTGTGTGTGCGCGCGCGTGTGTGTGTGTGTGTGTGTGTGTGTGTGTCTAAAGGAGGAAGAGAGAAAGTGAGTCTTCAGATGTAGCGACAGATGGTATTTGATTACAGAGCAGACGGTCGGTGTTGTACAAAGATGCTGTCTCAGCCCAACCTAAGGAGCTGTAGCCTCCGGTGAAGGCAAGCGGAGCGAGGCGGGCGGAGGACGCAGGAGAACACATGAGAGGAGGAGAAAAAAATATAAAATAGGAATAAAAGCAAGCAGGAAAGACACAAAAGAAGCAACTCCTAAAAATGAGCATCAAAGCACAAAAGAGTGAAAAGCAGTGAGGCAGGAACAAAGGGAGAGAAGGAGCAGCGCGATGGGCAGGCGTGGTAGAAAGTACAACAGGGGTCACGATGAGAAAAATAGCAAAGTGACGCAGAGAGACCACACTGAGCTTTTCTTCCTAAAGACCTTCAAACTACAAAGCAACCACAGAAACATGAAAAAGCATGACTTTAGGTGGAACTTAATGTTTGGAGAGACAGCTAAATCTTGAAATTGGTATAAATTTTGTGCCATTACAAAGAAAACCAAACGAGTCTGCAAAGCTAATTAAAGCTGCAATGAAAAATTTGGAACAAATTAGCCTAAAATGTTGTTTCATGCCTCTCAACAACGTTCTAACATAATAAAGCTATTAATATGCTGTGGAGATTTAAAACAAAAAACAAAAAAAAAAAACCCCAATAAAGTTTGTCTAAAAACCTCCACCAACACGTTTCGGACTGAAAGCAACATCTGGTTGTCCATCTCGCTGAACCACAGCACTCCTACACTTCCCTGGGTCCTCCATTCATCAGGTACTCGTGTATTTATCAACAGAACACCACTAGTGTGAGATGTTCTCCACTCAATAATGCCAGAGAAGGAGAAACAGCAGGCTGCTAAACTTCAACTTTAGGACAAACTACCGGAGTCCTGAAGAGAAAAAAGCCGTTGGAAGTCACGGACAACAAAAGACGTTTGGACCTAGTCAACGGAGACCAGCATCGTGGGTTTCTGGTTCTGGCAGAAACGTCTCACAGAAGATACCAAAAGGGGAGGGATGAGTGTTCCATGACCGTGTTAGCGTTCAAAACCCAGCTTGTTCTGTAGATTTGCTGTAGCAGCTTTAATTTGTTGGAAAATAAATGAAAAGACCATATTTTCTGTTTCTGTTGTAGTTTCAGTGCAGATCTTATCACAAATCTTCATTATTTAGGCTTGTAAATAGAACATTTTCGCTCTTTAATATTTTAAAACTTAATTAATAAATCAAATAGAACCCGTTTGGTGTCACTGATGAATAAAAAGAACAGAAAAAATAACAGAGAAAGTCTAAAAATTCCATCAAAATTTGAAGTTAAACATACCTAACTATTGTTGTATTCCAGTAATGTTCATTTGGGGACATTGTAATTATTATTACAACATTTACTGACCTGATTTAATAAAACATAATAATGATGTACAAATGAAAGTGATAAGATATCGATGTTTAAAAAAAGTCTGAAAATGTATTTTATCCTAATGAAACGTGATCAATCATTAAAAAAACTGATTCTAAACTCTGGATCGCTTCTTCAAATGTCAAAAATCGAGATTTGTGTGTGTGTGTGTGTGTGTGTGTGTTAAAAACTGTCTTAAAAATACAGCCAATTGACATTTTGCACTCATTTTTTATTTTTATCTCAAAATTTTCTCCATTTTGCACAAGCTTGCATATATACTGCACATACATTCAGTTCATAGAGGGTGAAGGCACAAAAGGCAATTTGACTACTGGTTGTTTTGTTTCTCTTTCTCTCTTTTTGGGGCTGGGCCAAAAAATACAGGGAAAAAGAAAATATCTCAAGGAAAAACAAAGTTTTAATTAAAAAAAAACTTTTTCAAACTATCTTCAGCTTTCTCCTCCACCCTCTGCCCTGCCACACCCTTTGACCATCCACACAGATGCCGATCTTAATTCAGTCGTTTCTCTACGGTAGATTCCTAATTTTGCTAGAAAAAGGATAAAATCTTTAGAGTCATTTCAGTTTGCTTAAATGCAGTACATCCTTCCCTGTTAGAAAAATTAAAACATCAAATAAATTAGGATAAATTAAACCAATAAATTACACAAAATCTGCAAGACAAATAGACACCAGTAACAGAAACAAAAAGCAGCCATGACATGATTTATATTACAACCTGCTTGGAATTACTGCACTAAAACAGAATAATAATAATAATAATAACAACGACGTCATAGAAAAAGCATCAACAAAAACACTATTTACATATTGCTAAGTTATACAAAGGCAGTTTCTCTCACTGTAAGTCATTACCGTATTTACAATAAAAGAGGAGCAATGTCATCATTTTTTAAAAAGGAATTACCGGTAAAAGCATTGAAACAAACAACCAACCAAAAACTCAAACAGGTCAGAGGAAACACACACACACACACACACACACACACACACACACACACACACACACACACACACACACACACACACACACACACACACACACACACACACACACACACACACACACACACACACACACACACACACACACACACACACACACACACACACATGTTGCCAAGGCTTAATGGGAATCATTTACATGTCAGGATGGCACTCCCATGGGGTGGAGGGGGGTCGGATGGGGGCGGGGCCACAGTGTTGAGAATTGTGTCACTCGGCGGTTCACAGGTTTTCGTAATCGGTCTTCTCTCTCTCTCTCTCTCTCTCTCTCTCTCTCTCTCTCTCTCTCTCTCTCTCACACACACACACACACACACACACACACACACACACACACACACACACACACACACACACACACACACACACACACACACACACACACACAATGCAAATCTAACAGACCCACTTATCAAATGAAGAGGATTTAATTTTTGTATTTTTTCATCTCTCTTTCTCTCTCTCTGTTTTCATTGTTCTTTATATCAAATAACAACTGTACATGTTTCCCGTTACGTGGTGCTCCTGTTCCTCTCCTACCCCTCCCAGCTCATCGCTCCGCTAGAAGGGTAAAACAAAAGTGATGCTGGTGCAACTTCAAGATGGGCGACGGGAAACAGACTCCTGTTAAAGGCATGGCAGGGTGGTGAGTGCAGGGGGGGGGGGGGGGGGGGGGCTCTTTAGGCTTTTGGAAGAGTCCATTTGCAGAGCGTTTCACCCTTTAGCGTTTTAATTACTCTCGCTTGTCTCTAGCACTCAGTGATGAAAGAGAAAAAACTGTACAGCTCTTCTTTGTTTCGTCCTATTTACAGCTGCCACAACACAACTCTTAAAATGTCTCATAAGATCGTATTTTTCTCAATAATATAACCATTCAACACTATACAAACAGGGTAGAGTAATAAAACAAACAAATAAAAAAAATACCTGTAAAAACCTACTGTTATTCCTTCTAATCTACCCGCGACTCCCTTATTCAGAATACGGGTTCAACAAAACTCACTGGAAATGATTAAATTCACCTTTTACTATATTTCTCTCATAGATTTTCTAGTTATTTAAAAAAAGAGACTATTTCCATTTTTTCTATTCATGAATATCAAATGACACTCCCTCCCTAAAAAAGGAAAGCATAAGTATTTAAACACAGCTTTAAGATCTTTTTTTTTAACTTCTGGGTGGAGCTGCAGGAAGAGGCGGGGTGTGATAACAATCTGTCCATTAGATAAAAGTGTCCTTTTGTTTGTGGCGCTTTGAGACTCTCGGAGCCGAGCCCATCCTTCAGAGTCCAAATCTCTCTCAGGACTCCCAATCTTAAGAAGAACACCGTCCGTGGGAGGAGAAGGAATGGGGGAGATAATAAAGGGAGTTTCTCTGCCTTCTTTTGTCTCCCTCAGACAAGTCAGCAGGTTAAGCTACCTGCTCCGTTTGATCTTTTGTGACACAGCGCTGTTGCCCATGTGAGATCTACGCCTTAATGTCGCCTCATCAAAAGACTAGCAAACAAAAACTTTTCTTTAAATCTTGAATACCTGAGAAGGTTAGTCAAAGCGGAGCAGAAGGCTCTAACATCACATCCAGCGAAGAATCTGGATTTGAATCTGGGGTAAATCCCCTAACGTGTCTGCTGAACACACTTCCAGCTCCAGGTGTGTGCCGCTCTTTGTAGTGCTGAGAACTCCTCCATCTAACCCCGGGGGTGAGAGCTGACCTTTGACCTCGCACACTCACAGCGTCCAGTCCCAGGTTCCATCTATAGCATCATTTTAGCTTTCCTTCTATTTTCTTTAACATATTCAAGTTATTGCAATATTCTTACTTAAAGTATCCTTTACCATAAAAAAAACCCTTCATTTTCTTATTTTACCCTGCCAAAATAAAAGCCTTCATCTCACAAAAACAAACAGCGCCGTCAAAACTATTTTTCTGACTTTCTTTGATCAGAATTTAGAGGAAATAATTACGTTTGAAGTGATGGGACGTTAAAGGTTTTGAAGCAGCTACTAAAATGTTGCTGTTTGAAATTAGAATTTCACTTCTCTTAAAATCTGTTATTTTAATGCATTTCATGCATTTTTGCAACCTTTACCCCCTGCAACGGTGCTGTTGGTACAGGACAAGATTAAACCTCAACTCAATAGGTTACCTGAGGGCCCCAGCCATAAAAAACAAGCGCAAATCCAATAATGGGTCAAGAAAAATATCTAGAAAAGGGTCAAAATACTTCATAATTCTAAAAAACGGCTTGGGATAATATTTATAGCAATAATTTATTATTTTTTCTGCAATGGCATCGAAGAACAAACAAATCTTTAAGTGCCAATCTTCAGCAAGCAGTAATGACAAATAATACCCAGAAACAACAAAATCATTCGAAACGATAATGTACACCCGATAAACACAATGTCCCAGTCAGAGGGGAAAATACACTCCAAAAAAAAAAAAAACAGTAGAGCTCAGTAGCTATTTGAAACCAGTCCAAGTCCCACTGACCAGTACCACAAGTCCAGTTTTAGTCCAGTCACAAACCACACTAGAGGCTTTGATTTTGTGTGCACGTGTGTCCTTTGAGCGGG
>NC_091742.1:4766700-4811700 GCF_043380555.1 Nothobranchius furzeri | reverse complement strand
CTGATGGAGTTAAACTCAAACAAGTTGGGGGGTTTAATTTAGAGGAATGAGATCAAACAATATCACGATCATTTAGAAACTTAGAAATTCATTGCCTGACGTTATCGGTTCACCCAAGGCTGAATGGAACCAATCCGGGGGTGGGGAGCGAGGGTCATCGAGTGCTGGGCCTCTGGAGGTCAGGAAGTCAACCCAACCTTAAGAGACCGAGAGCACAGGAGGCAGAAGGGAAAGAAAGGAGCAAGGGAGTCTGGAAGATAGGGAACAGGACATCTGGAGAGGAGGAGATCAGGGGGAGGGAGGTGGAGGAAGGAGGGTGGGAGGGTTAGGAAACAACAAAGGATGGAAACTAAGAAGCAGCAATGAAGGAGGCTGGAAGATGGATGGAAGGAGACAGAGTCCAAGGACATGTGAAGGATCAATGTGGCAGGAAAAGAAAGTAAAAATAATAAACTGCAGATTGGATTGAAAGGAAGGAGAGTTTGGCACCAGCAGGTCAAGATTGGGTGGGTGGGGGGTGCTCTGACACATCTGCAGCTCTGATGCACACCCTGGTCATTTTGGCATGCGTCCCTTTGCCACGCTTCATTAGTCTCACACACACACACGGACGGAGACCAAAACGGTCCAGAAATAATGACATAATCAGCAGCTGTGCCACAGAGCAGGCTGCCCCGCACAAGGTGACCAGGGACAGGGGGAGGAGGGGAAGACAGAGGGAGGAGAGGGGATAAGAAGGGAGGAAGAGGAGGAGGTGGGCTGGAAAATCAAAGCGCCTACAAACATCGTGAGATAAAAGTGTTTGAACAGGTGAAGACATGGAGCGAAGGGATTGTGGGTCCTTCTTAATGTTTTAGACGCCATGCCGCCCCAGGCTGCACGTACACACTCCTCTGGTCAGCACACACACCCAAACCTCACACACACGAACACGCAGAAGAACCGTCAATCTGCATCATACTGAGGGATCTAATAAAACCGAGCCGCTGACTGACGAGCAGATGCTCACGCGCTCTTCCTAGATTTTCTAATGCTTCAATTTGCTGAAGTGGCAAGATTCCACGAAGGAAGCTCACTCCATATTTCTGATGGCTTTAAAATCAAGAAATCTGGAACGGCTGTGTGTGCAGCAGCTTCAGACAGGCTGAAAGTGGACTTTGACCCATGTTCAGGACTCAGTGTGACTAGGATATAAATCTATTTGATCCATGATATTAGTTGTGTTTGCAGCTGCTTTTTTTGGTTCTCTCTAATTCCAAATTTTACAAAGCCAATTAAAATACAGAAGTGCAAAATTTCCTTTTTTTCCCCTTTTTCACATCTGTGAGTCTAAGCACTTGGTACTGCTCAGATTTTAACAGGAAGACCTGGTGCACGTTCAAAGGGAGAACCCTGCTGCCGTGACCATTTCAGTTTATAAATCTGGACTTTTCAAACGTTTTCCCGGCGCCGGCCGGAGAGATTTCACCAACCCTAACCCCAGTGGCATTTTGAATGTCAAATAAAATTTTCTCAAAATGTCACAGACTGGTAACATCTAGAACCCTTGTCGCTTTATTTTTCAGGAGCTAGGAAGCCCAAGAAAGACAATCACATTAGGAGGAGTTGGTGACCTAATTAAATGAGACATAAAACACTTTGTTACAGAAATGCAAAAAGAAAATTTGCACTAAGGCACCACTTTGTTTGCAGAAGCCCCGTGTGACCTGGCTCCATACGAAACGTGTCTCACAAGTGTCGTTTAAATCAAATCGGCGTCTTTTTGCTCCAGTGCTGAGGCCGTAAAGCCATTATCTCACTTTTTTATATACTTTTATTGAAACTTGTGTCAGCAGGTGGTCAAACAGAACATTTACTTGTGTTTTGTGCAGATGCCTGATGGTGGGATGTTCTGTGGGGGGAGTTTATGGCTCTTACATCTTAATGAGAGAGAACTAAAACCAACAAGTGATGGAAGAAGGTGGAGGAGGGCATGGGGAGGTGTGTGTGTGTGTGTGTGCGCACTCAGGAAAAAAACCCCACTGGCAAATTGTATTGGTTGTATTTTTGGCAGGTCTGAACCTAAATCTATACTGCCAGTGTTTGTCTTCTTTTCATTTGTCTCCTTCTTCTACCTCTTTTTTGTCTCCAATCGCTCTTCAAAGAGACCCCTAAAGCCGTTCGGTAGCAGAGGCGCACCTGTGCGTGAGCGTGTTTCATTTCTTTTTTATTCTTCTGGATCTTTCTACGTGTTTGCTTTGCTTTTTGCATCCAGTGAAATGACTCTAACCTTTTCACCTCAAATTCCCTGAGGTCAAATCCTGGTCAAAGACACCCTGCAAACATACACACACACACACACACACACACACACACACACACACATGGGGGTGTGTGAGGAGACAACCGAAGCGGGAATACAAAAACATGAAGTGGAGGAGTGGAAGACAGAGAGGTAGCAGCAGCAGGAGGAGGAGGAGGAGAAAACAGACATTAGCTTCTCTGGGTGGAGAACAAATGGAGCCCCAAGAGGGACGTGAAGAGGAGGAACGAGGGAACAAGGGGGGAAGGAGAGGTGAAGCACACAATGCCACGGGGCACGGGCGGTTGGACAGACAGCATCTGCTCTCAGTGGCTCTGGGAATGGATGGAGAGCAAAAGAAGAAGGCAGGAAAAAGTTTAGATGAGGCAGGACAAGTCTAACACTGAGTCACTTTGGGTGAACTAGACAAATGAAATCAACGTGAATAAAGTTGGTGGAGGGATATTATCATTTCAAAACCCAGGGATGACAGACGGATGGATGGACAAAGGAGGAAGAGAGACAAAAGGAGTGACACATCTTTGCAATTGGAGAAAGAACAGCTGATAAGAGAGGACACGCGATACTTGTGTGTGTGCAGACGAAGGCTTCTCACCACTTTTCACGGTGCCTCCCTCTCACATAGAGATCATATGGACTTCCTCTTTAAATGCCAAGATGTGTGTATGCAGGCGGGCGGCTGCTCGGTGGGAGGAGAGCTAGCTGACAGAGAAAACTTGGCCTGGTCTGTCTTATGGAAATCTGAGAGTTTCCCAGAGCCATCATAAAACTGTCTCTTTATGGGACCTCACCTCTCTTCTCTGTCTCCGACCCATTAGCAGGTCACACACACGCCTGTCGCATGAAAGATGATGTGTGTTGTCATTGGGGGTTCAAAGACGAGGACGTCAGAAAGAAAAAGGACACTAAGTGAGAATTTTCACTTGAGTCCTCACATGAAAGCGCCGCTCGCTCAAAGTCAAGGCTTTGGGAGGCCGGGTGTGTTTCGGAAGACTTTGATGGCAACTGACAAAGTGAATGAGACGCGGAGAAGAAGAGAAGGGATCAGAAGAGGGATAGAGGGAGGGATGGGGGAGTAAGGGGGAGAGGTTGGTGAGAAAAGAGGAAAGTAGAGTCGGGGTCTAGGTAATTAACGGCAAGCTCTTTAATTACTGCTGGTGTTCATTGTGCCAGAAGGAATGTGGCAATTATGCCATTAAAACTTCCTAATGGGGGGGAAAAAGTGAGCGAGGAGGAGGGAGGGAATAACAGAAGACATGAAAAAAGGGAGGATGAAAGAATGAGAGGAGGGATGGAACAGAAGGAAGAGAGGACGACATGAGGGAGGAGGGATATGAAAGGAAAAAAGGGGAAACAATCGCCACAAAAGAGAGGCTGGGAGGGAGATGGGGAGCGTATTAGGGCCGCACAGTGACAGAGCAGATTAGCATCAAACAAGAAAGGCCACAGACGTGTGTGTGTGTGTGTGTGTGCGTGTGTGTGTGTGTGTGTGTGTGTGTGTGTGTGTGTGTGTGTGTGTGTGTGTGTGTGTGTGTGTGTGTGTGTGATCATTGAAACAGAGGGCATATTCATTCCAAAGACGCCACCAAGGTGGATGGAACTTTGATGATGCAGAGTCTGGCAAAGGGAAAACTCAGCGTGTGTGTGTGTGTGTGTGTGTGCTTGCTGAATCTGCGTAGGCTCCTGTTTCAAGTGTTGGTGCAGGCAGGTAGGGGAGGAAGAGGAGGAGGAGGAGAAGGAGGAGAAAAGGGAGATGTCCACAGAAAAATGGGCCTCGGAGGCATCTTGATACACAACCAGTGCATTTCCATCTCCACGTTACCTCTATGACTCACACACACACACACACACACACACACACACACACACACACACACACACACACACACACACACACACACACACACACACACGCACACACACGCACACACACGCGCGCTCACAAGACAGAATACATAAGTGTGTCCACGCACATGTGTGATGCTCACATCAGTTCCACACAGACATCAAACAGCCAAAAACACACAGCCCCCGCACTTGCAAACACACACGCACACTCACAAATACCACCCACGCATGCACACACACACACATGCACACACTTACACGCAAAGTCTTAGCGCTCACCAAGGCGGTTGGCTTGTCAGGGGGTTAGAAATTTGCATGGCTGGGCAAATTTTCCTTGTGCTAAACTCTAATCAGCTCCTATATCTCTCAGACACCTGCCCAGCAGAAAAATAAATAAATAAAACTTAAAAAAAACCCTTAACATGCAAAACACCTGCCCCCCCCCCCCCTCCACAGGCGCAGCTCCTCGGCCAACAGAAGACTTATTCACCTGGCTTCGCTGACTCTTTTCCTCTCCGTCTGCCTTCTTGCAAATGTTTTGCATTTATGTAGGCAAATGAGCCGTTCCCCTTAAGCCCGCTTCAACAGTAACTTCCTGGAGCTCAGAGAAGAAGAATGACAGTCTTGTTTGAGGTGTCGCAGGAAAATTAGGCCTCAAAAAGAAAGGGGGATTCTCAAAGGAAACGAGAGCTCTCCTCTGTTTGGGCCATGATGAAAGACTAATTGTGTTATTTTTCAAAAGCCACAGTAAATTCTTCTAAAAGCAGCCACACCTACACTCAAAGTGATCTAAAAGTTATTTATTTTACTGTAAAATATGTATTTTCTCTTTCTTATTCATTATTAGTTTGTTTGACTCCATTTGCTGTGCAGTAAAAACCTGCATGTGATTTACACACACGAGGCAGAAACTCAAAGTTTAATGCACAAACTACGGTGCGATCACTCAGTTAATTGCATAAAGTTACATTTGACATGTTAATTGTAAGCAGAAGCTTAGAAATGAGATTTATTTAGGCTTTTTAAGTTTTTTTTTCATATCTGTAAAATGAAAGACACAAAAGAAGGAAAGGGTGAACAGATGAGCTTCAAATTGAACAACTTGATGCACTTTATGTAGAAAAAATTCTATAAGATGAAATGAATTTGGTTTTTGTTGCTAAACATAGAAAATCCCAGCAGAAGTATTTCATAAATTGAGACTTTTTTCTTTCTTTCTTGAGGTTTTAGAGCTTGTTCCAATTCTTGTGCTAAAATGCGACCATCAAATAAGAACAAAATTGATCCAAAAAGTTCTCAAGTTACTATTTTTTCTTTGTTTTTGAAGAACAGCAGGGTACTTTGTGCACACAAGGATCATAAAGGATAGATTTATTAGTGTTTTAGATTATATTAATGAATAAATGAAGTGTGCATTCAAAAATGCATCCCTGAAACAATTGAACAAAGAGACGAATGCAGAGCTGGATCTGTTAAAGTTTGGAATGAAAGAAAAACATATTTTCCTGTCTCTAATGTTTAATCATTTCTGCACTTACACGAGCAGCAAATTAGAAGGAATCTTGCTTTTCCTCTCATGGAGCTTTCAGCTGATTCAGACCTTACACACACAAGTGCCTCTGCCTGCCAGCGTCTCTCAAAGCCTCCCTTAAGAGGTTTGAAGATGGATGTGGTGAAGTGTGTGTGTGTGTGTGTGTGTGTGTGTGTGTGTGTGTGTGTGTGTGTGTGTGTGTGTGTTTGGGTGCACACAGAGCAGCCCCAGTGGACAAATAATGATGGAGAGAGAGAAGGAAACAGAGAAAAGAAAGTAAAGCTCTTTAATTGTAAGAGCTCGCAAAACTCCCATTGCTCGCAAGGGCACTTCGCTCCTGGACGTCATCGCTCCTTCTTTCTCCCCTCTCCGTTCCCCCTTGGTTCCCCCTTTCCCCTTCTCCCTTCATCGGTCTCTCTGTCTATCTATCCATCTCCCTCCCCCTTTTCTCTCCCCTTCCTCTCACTAAAACAGTAGGATGCTTAACCTTGATAACAGTGAGATTTTACTCCCCCTCCCCAAAGTGACACACACACACACACACACACACACACACACACACACACACACACACACACACACACGCACACAGAAGTGCTTTGCCAGCATGCCAGGCCGGTCCAAGGGACGGCTGTACCCTTCGAGGTGAACAGGACACCGGGAAATGCAGCAACAACAACACACACACACACACACACACACACACACACACACAGAAGGTGGCAAAAGAAGAAGTGGGACAAATGAGACGTATTAAAGGTGAAGTTACCTGCTGAGAATTTGTGATTATGATACACAGGAAGCGTCGGTACACTGTTCTGCTGATAATAGGCAAATAATGACAGGGAAGTAAAAATGTTGTGTTCCAAAACAACAGCAACACACAGGGACGCACACTCGAACAAGACACGCACAAACTAAACGAGAAGAGAAATGAGTGAGACGTCCGTACTTCCTCACACCTCTGTTAGCATAAACTTCCCAGAATTTACACTTTTGATTGTTTTAATGTTCATGTATTTAAAATAGATAAAACATTTATAAGAAAGTAGAGTGTTAAAAAATCAAGATAATGTCTTTTAAATAAAACTAGCCTGATAAAGAGTGAATGGGTTAATAACAGGGCTCTATTGATTATTAATAAACACATGGGTGTTATAACCAATTCACACAATGTGGACTATTTAGCAAGATGAAGATCTTATACTTCATTTATTCAAGTAAACTTACACTTTTGTTTTTCTTCTCACTAAATTTTAGTTTGGGTCACAATGTTTTTGCTGGATTCTCTCTCCCTTTCTCTCTCTCTCTCTCTGTGTGAGTGTGTGTGTGTGTGTGTGAGTGTGTGTGTGTGAGTGTGTGGCTCATAGCAAAAAGAGTTCTCCCCTTAAGATGCTTTACGTGCTAACAAACACATTTTTCTGATTTGAACATCATTAGGAGCAGCAGTAACTCAGGAGGTAGAGCGGGTTGTCCAGTAATGGAAGGTTTGTAAGGTTGATTCTGGCTCCTGGCAGAGAGTGCTGCTGTTGTGTCCTTGAGCAAGGCACTTAACCCCTATTGCCTGCTGGTGGTGGTCGGAGGGACCGGTGGCGCCTGTGTTTGGCAGCCTCGCCTCTGTCAGTGCACCCCAGGACAGCTGTGGCTACAATGTAGCTCATCACCAGCGTGTGAATGTGTGAATGATTTATCTTGTTGTAAAGCACCTTGGGGGGTTCTAAGACTCTAGAAGGTCCTGTATCAAACACAGGCCATTTACCAACCCTCAACCTAACATCTGCTCCATCTTCCTGCTCTGCAGCTGCTCATCTGGATTAAATAATGACATCATTACTCCCTATGAGGGTAGTTTTACTATAAACAGAAATATGCATCAAAATAAAGCATCACAGGACGTGCAGAAGACTTAAAGTCAGCAGACTGAGGGACAGTAATGTCACAGATGACACAGAGATGGTGTCACATGACCCGTCTGATTCGACAAATCAGGTGAAACTTCCTTTTTCTCTCATTTGGGCCACATTCCCTTTTGCCCCATCTCAGCCTGAAGCGGGTACCTCAAAGTCGTTGGCCTTGTTGTAGTGCATGTTGAGGGCTCGGAAGAGCTCGCAGTCACGGCTGACGCTCAGCTCATCGGCCCCGGTGACTCCGTCGTTGATGGCCTGGCGGGCGAACTTCTCCATCTGGATGTAGTAGAACTCCCTGAAGTTGCTGAACCACTTGATCAGCTGGGAGGTGATGCAGCGGTTAAACTGGAGCGAGAGATGGAGACAGGAGGGAGTGGGTTAGCATCTTTTTTTTTTTTTACCGTGTCAGTTTAGCTCCATTTATCACCTGAAATTCAGCAAACGGGATCTGTCAGCACGCGTTATGCAAACAGGAAGAGAAGAATGAGGCGTCTGAACCTTATTTAGCCACAGGATTTGAGTGTGAATGAAGGGCATTTTTATATCAGGGAGCTGAGGCGTGAGGCAAGGTGGGAGGGAACGGTCGGAGATGAAGAGAAGCGGAACAGAGGACACAGGTTGTCGAGTGAGGGATGATAATAGAGATATTAAGTAAGACAGCAAAGTGGGGAGGTTGGCTGTGGAAGAAAGAGAGAGAGTGTGTGTGGTTCATCTCCCCTACTGGGAACAGACCTCCCTCCTATCATAACCCTGAGAGTGGAGGGAGAGGTGGAAGAGAGAGAGAGTGTGTGTGTGTGTGTGTGTGTGTGTGTGGGGGGGGGGGCAAACACACAATTGACCAGAAAAACGATTAAGTCATCATCTGAAGCGCCCCGGCCTGCAGGGGGCTCAAACATGTACTTAACCTCGTTCACCAATTACACCCTGATCCTCCTCCCTCTTCTCTGCTCACCTCCCACACAGGGAGGAGGAAGAAGAAGAAGAAGGAGAAAAAGAGCAAAATAAGGCGAGAGGGATGAAGAGGAGGCAGTGGTGATCTGATCTCTGCTGCTCCGATGAGTTCAAGAGGAAACGGCCGTTTGAGTTTGGGCCCCCTTAAATCTCAGTCTCACGCATCCGTGTCAAAGCATCCGTTCCGTGCTCCATTTTATAATAATGTTGATCTAAACCTCAAACTTCCTTAACCCCCCACCCCCCACACACACACACCCACCGCTATTAAATACTGAACGCACCAGTCGCTGGGGGACACAGAGTGATCCTGGCATGGAAATTAGGCCCTGGCTATTGTTTGGCAACACACACACACACACACACACACACACACACACACACACACACACACACACACACACACTCCTCCTGAGACACTTGTGAAGATGGGTGGGAGCCATCGACATAAGGTGGGAGCGAAGTGTGTGTGTGTGTGTGTGTGTGTGTGTGGTGGGGCAAGTCATTGAATCAGAGGAAAACAGTTGGAGCAAGACGAGTAAATAAAAGTTGTTCTTCTGGAATGATCAGTAGACGAGATAATGACGGAGTGGAAAAAGAATAAGTCCAATCTTTGTCAGGGGTGTGTGTGTGTGTGTGTCTGTCCTAAAGTGCAGTGTGAGCACAAATGGGGGAAAAAGAGGAGGAGGATGGGTGCAGGTCAGCGCTGTCAGACAATGGTGTTTCGCTGGTGGTGGTGGTGTATGGGTGTGGGGGTGGGGTGTGGGGTGGGGGCCGGAATGTGAGCAGTCAGCAAGCTGGGGTCGTGACATCGCGGTGTCAAACAAACAAACTACTGACACTTACAAATACGTTGGCCGGACAGTGGTATTCTTAAAACACACGCGCACGGACGCCAGCTGAAGTGTGACAAAAACAGCGTTTTTTTTTTCACTCAAGTTTAAACCTCTCTCCTGCGACCCAGAGCCCGACTGAGAAGTGGCGTCTATCCACGCTCTTGCGTGCGTGTGAGCCATACATCGTGAGATTAAAGCCAGTGAAAGTTGCCATCGCTCATGAGAGAGACCTTTGGTGTCACTGCGCCAGAGTGACACGATACATTTGTCACTTTGGACAAAGACGACTTTATTATGCCGACAGCTTGGAGGAAGACGCGTTAGAGCCAGTGCAGGTGTGCTGAGATCCAATCAGAAACACACACATGCACAAACTGAAAGATCGTTACATTTTATGGAACTTAAATCGACTTCTAATGCTCAGGGATTACATTTTGGCAAGTTCCCCGTCAGCTTCCTGCAGTCTCGGTTCATTAAGCTGCTGGTGGGGCACAGAGACCCCCTGAAAGCAGCCGCGTTCTGTAGAGGAGGGAATCGGTTCAAAGGAGTACATCACTGCAGCTCCTTAATCAGAGCTGGCAGGGGTCAGCCAGCACCGACATGAGAAGGAGAGAGGAGAATGTGTGTGTGAGTGTGTGTGTTGGACCTGATGCTATGTGTTTGAGCATTTAAGTGTGTAAAAGGGTGTGTGGCTAGCTAAGAGGCAGAGCAGAGAGAGAGAGAGAGAGATGGTGGAAGCGTGTTTCTCACACTCACACTCAAGAGCCTGTGAAAGGTCAGAGCTTAGTGCTAACAGCACCAGATAGAAAATGGCATGCGCGCACACACACTTCCTCACATGTTCCGCTGATGCACTGACACATGCTTAAGTCTGGATTTGGAAAACACTTAAGCATCCTTTGTCTGAACTGAACCAGTCGCCTGCAGGAAGTATTCAGGTGCACACCCCCACACCCCCACACACCAGGGTATTTTGCAGTTTTGTCTTTAGGATGGCCGCGGTGGTTCGCTGAAAGGTATTTGGATTAAAACCCACAGGCAAGCCAACACGTTCCGCAGCGGAGCAGAAAACACACCGATGACCTCAGAGTGTTCAGCAGCGTCCAGAACGACCGGAGAGGAGAGCAGAAAGACACAGAAGCCTGAGCGGGCCTCTTTCTCTCCCTCTCTCCCCCTCACTGTCGTAAGCCCTTCCACAGTCATCAGGGCTTTCCAACGTTTCCTGTTTTTTGCAGGAGTGAATTGTGGGAGATAATCTCTGGGTGTCTATTGGCTGACTGCACACAAAAAGTGGCCCTGGAAAGCGGGCTTTTGTTGCTGCTGTGACTCAAAATCCAGCCGCTGGCTTTTCTTTCTCCGCCGGCCCCGCCGAGGCGCACACACCGTGCCACAACATCAGCAAAAAATAAAAAAAAGAAAAGAAAAGAAAAGAGAAGAGAAGGAATGACATATAGAAAACCCTCCTGGCCTCAAGAGCACGTGACTGGCTCACATGCTAATGCTTGTTGCTGAAGCTCAAAGAACAACAATTAACCGATAATTATAAAAACAAGAGAGGAAATCAATGGTTTGCAAAGGCAGCAGCTTCGGATGACTTTATAAACTGACTGAATTAACCTAATCTAATCATTGATCTATTGACCCTCAATGTGCACAAAAATAATGAGATGTTTTAAAGCTAGTGGGGTAATGTGGACTTCCATTAGCAGCACCAACAATAGCGTTAAAGCAAATCTGTCAAAACATTTCAGAAACACGACAAACAAGTCTTAAAGGAAGCTTAGAGGGGGGGGGGGGGGGGGGGGCAACAGCTTCAGCGTCCCCCTGTTCTAAGGCCAACCCACTTCATGTGTTCATTAGGTTCTTGATGGTTAAGACCTGATTAGTCGAGACCTGATTAACCTTAGAGACCTTTGTTGAAGACAGGCCCTCGCTAAGAGGCTGGATATAATTAGATGGTCCCATTCCCATACACTAATTTATAGCCAGAGTCCATTGTCATTTTCTGAGAACAAAAACAAACTGATGTATCCCATAATCCCCTAAATTTCTGGACTTTATTTAGGCTTTTTTTTTCATGGCTGGGCCACCTTCATGGGAACGATTAATCAGTGAAACAAATCCATGTTTTAATCTGATCAAGAAGATTTCAGATCGGTGGAATCCTGTCATATTTTTTATGCATCAATGTATAAAGCGGCCTTCTTGCCTCTTTATTATCAAGACCAATGAAATTCTGGGTGAAAGTCACGTGAGATCAGCGCTTGTTGGTGATGGCATAGAAAAGGGGGGCAGCTGGTAGAAAGGGGAACCTTTATCTTCTGATTTGAATAAGATGGCCTGGATCTGTCGCAGTATTTACCCCTTGTATGGTCCAAGACACACACACACACACACACACACACACACACACACACACACACACACACACACACACACACTCAAAACTAACAACATGACCGAATTAAATTACGTGCACCACAATGGCGATTGTGTTCTTGTTTTTCTCTGCAGCTTTCATGTTGCTTCCCAAATGTTCCTTCATTAAACTCCCTTTGGCTCCTCCCTCTATCCAACTATCTAACCATCGTTCCTCCACCTGCTCGCAGAGCCACTCCTTCATCGCCAGCCTGCGTCCTCCACTCTGCCCTCTCTACCCCTCCATTACTCATCCTTCTCTTTATCTTTGATGTACTCCCAGCCTCTCCAGCTCCCTCACGTAGACCTGTTCGACTTCCTCTTCTTTCATGTTTTGCATAAACCCATAATTTAGTGAGCAAAAGGACCTCATTTTAAGATGGACAATTGCACATTGTCCGCTGCAACTGAAGCTCGGCACATTAAAATTTATAAATCAAATTTCCCTTTTTTTAAACATTATGTGCATTGACTAAATACTGGGAAGAAAATATGCCAAACACAGACCAGCAGCAGAGGTAAAGATGTATTTTCCAACATTTAGATTTGAAAAATACAAAGCTGTTATGTTTAAAAGGTGTGGAATGTTCACTTAATCAATCCACTTGCAGTGGTCTCTAGTAGAAATAAAGCCTTGTTAGTTGCACTCTGGGGGAAAAACACCAGTGAACCAATTCCAGGAACTAGAAGGGAGCCACATCACAGTTGCAGGTTTTGGAGTCTTATTTCCTGATATTTGGACATCCTGCCTCAGATTGGATAACGGCAACGCAACTCTATCAATGTTTCATCTCTATAAACATCACAAGCTTCTGCAGGAGCTTCTGCTATGCGGTCGAGTTGAGTTGCTAATGCTAACGTTTAGCTTCTACTAGCCGAGATGCTCTCTGCTGTTTCCTGGATGTTAAACCAACAACAGTCTTCCCCGTTGTGCGTCAAGATGGGCGAGTCCATGAATGTTAAGTGACTTAAGTGATTTTCTAATCCTAGAGTTTCACCATCTGTTTTCTATCAGATGCTGATGCAGGAGATGGGTGTAGGAGACTATTTTCATGTTCAGCCTGGATGAAAAGCTCAGAGTGGACCATCATCAGAAATAAGAATTTGGAAATGTTTATTTTTTTCAGTGTTCCACACCCTTAAGGACACGGTTATTCTAGCATGTTTGTGCTTCTTTTGTTTTGTGTTTACTTGAATGAAACAAAGGTTGAAAAAAAAAGTACAAAACAAACAAACAAACCACGTAGCGGGCTTTTCGTATAACTGAAACCCCCCCGGGTCCATCTAGGAACATTCATCGGCATGCCAGGCCTGCAGGAGGCAGTAGTTTTGAATGCAGAATAAATAGGTGGTGGGCAATAACTGTGCTTCACATTGCCCTTCTTCTGAGATCTTCCACATGAAGCAGTAATTAAGCTTGTAAAAACAATCATGTGTAAACACAAGTTGCACAGTACAAAGCCTAAAACTCTGGTTATTTACATCCACAAGCAACTGCTGACAGCAGAGAATTTGCAAATCTCCACTTTGGTCTGAGTTTTAGAAAGACTTGTTAAACAGGCCAAACTGTAGAAATATACCTTTGTTTTGTGGGACTACTGGCTACGTGTGTACAGAGATCGAAAGATTACATCAAACTCACCTTGACATCTGAGAAAAACATCTTTAGCATGTTGGAGCTCGGGTAGCGGGTGTAGAAAAACATGAGCTTGGCCTTCTTCAGGTGGTTGGGAGACAGACCTTCTTGGATCTGGAAACACTTGCTATTAAGGACATCAACACGCTCCTTGGATCTAAACTGCATGTACACCATCAATCAGACACAGGTACATTACAAATATTTGTCTGCCAGCTAATGACAGAGAGTAAATATGGGAAGAGAAAGGCACTGGGATGAACGGTAACCAAATTTTCTTGAAAGCACAAACACAGTTTCTGAGGGGAGAGCTGAAGATGATGAGCGAAGCCATTTGCTTGCATTTGGCACCATCCGTATCAGGCATGCGAGTGTCACGGTAAATAAAACGCTGGCCAGCAGTACAGCCGATGCTTTTACATAAGGAGGCTCATTTCACAGTCAAAGTGAGCAAACGCCTTTGCCTACACCCTGTGCTAACCTCCACCCAAAAAAGGAGGAAGAAAAAAGGAGACATTTGCATATCACAGACAAAGACAGCAGTTAACGCCAGTGACGGGCAAGAAGGCCTAATGGCTTGGCGACAACACATGCCAAGCTTGAATACGGCTGTCTGATGTTGGCTACGTCAGTGACAAAACACGGTGTAGGAGATCCCAGATACCGATCTGGGAAACATGGGAATCCTTCAGGTATACAAGTTCCCGTTAGAGGTCTTGTCTTCCTAATGGATCTCCTGGACTGAACAGCGGAAACGATGGAGATGGGCTGTTGGGGGCACCTTGAGGGATAGCATGGTTCCAGCCTTCAATTACATCCCCCTCCTCCTCCCTCTGCTCCACCCCTACCCCAACACCCCCAAGCCTCTCAGCCATTGCCAAACCCTTGGAGGAGCAAAAGAAGGAGGAGGAGAAGAAGAGAGGCACTGAGGCTTTGGACGCCGCCAGTGATGGGAAGACTGAAACACATCTGCGCCGCTGAATGGCCCAAGCCATTTCCATGGTGAATTAACGGCCGTATAATACATCTGATCATTTCAATCTGGGGGATAAGACATTGAAAAGGGAGCGGGAGAGGAGGGGTTGGTGTGCTGGTTCAACATGAAGCAAACTACGCAGAATGAGCAGCGATGAGTTTTCACGAAGACTGTTTACGCTCGAGCGGACGAAATACAAGGCTTGACATTAGTTGTGATGTACAGGGCTGGCTGTGATTGTTAAAATCAGTCAAGTGTCCAGATGTAGCTGAAACTATAGAGTAGGAAGAAAGCATCAGCTGCTAGATTGGATTGCCCTTGGCCTTTGGGTTACGCGGCAGAGCCAGCAAATCCTGAACCACGCTGTGTTGGCTCCTTAAAGACCCCGTCTACTTTGTGTGGTTTAGTAAGGGAGAGGGAGAAGGAAAGTATACGCAGTGAGGGTCTTGTGGGGGAAACCCTGGCAGACTGGTTTTATTCTGACAGTCCCGGCCAAAAGAGCAGCACTTCACTTTCCACACCACACCATCTGCTCCAAGCAGAGGAGACACAATGGATCCTCAGTAGCAGCAGAGAGCAAACCGTGGCTTTTCCTTTAAGGACAGATGAGGTTTGTTTGTTGTGAAAGCTGCGTGCTTATACTCAGATTTATTTGGTTTTTTTTGCTTTTTCAATTAGGATTAGCAACACTTTCCTCTTATCGGACATTACAATCTTACACTTTCGCAGCCTTCAACGCAGTATCACCTTCCTTCAGCTACCAATTAAAAGCCTCATACTTTCTGATTAGACATTTTCATTCCCAATTAACTCACAGCTTGCAAATGTAATTGTGATTGGACTTAGGGGTGGCGTGCAAGGCTATTATTTTGTCATGATGGTGCTCTTGCACCAGCTGGCCCACTGTTCGACTGCCACATCTGACAAGATATCATCATTCTCAAAACACTTCCCCAAAGCCTGAAGTCATGAGAGGAAAATGGCTGCTACACTTCCTAATTCATAGGTGTAAGGACAAGAAAATTTGGAGTCGGACTCTGAACAAATGCGAAAATTGATGGCAGCCATCTGCTCAGGAACTCTGAAGAGAGCTGGTGAACTCGAACGCACCCTGGAAAATGTCTGACAAGCTCTCGCTGACTTTAAAGGAAAAAAGCTACAGAAACACAACTAGAACGGGTGTAGCGTGATTCTGAAATGTCAGATTATTACAAGACTGTGCTGAAAATGCCAAACTTTTTTATGGGAATAAGAAGTAAAGATAAAATCGAAACTGCTGGTTTGTCAAACTGTTGGTTTGTCATTTCTTTCTATTTGGGTGAGTGAATCTGCTAATAAATGCTACAATGAAAGTCACAGCATCTGGCATATGTGGTTATTGTTTGATTGTTTTTTCCCCCCTCACTTTTTCTCAGTCTCTGCATGTTTCCATCTCCATTTTCTCTTTTCATCCCTCCATCGGGAGCCCGTAGAAGCAAAGGATTATGGATCTCTGGAAAGCGTTCACCCTTGGGTCAGAAGACAAGACAAGGCGAGGTAATGAAAGATAAACAGCTCGCTGCAAACACCTGTTAACGTCCGCTTCAAAGAAAAGACGGAGAGGAGGAGGTGGGGTTGGCAGGGAGGGAAAACAAAAAAAGAAGTATTTGGCTGCCAAGCAACAGCCGAAGGGCCCCCCGGGCTGTTGACAGATCTTTATGAAATGAAAAAAGAGAAAGAGAGAGAGAGCGAGAGAGAGAGAGCGAGAGAGAGAGAGAGAGAGAGAGAGAGAGAGAGGGAGAGAGAGAGAGAGAGAGAAGAAACAACAATGATTGTGGGCTTTTTACAACAGCGATGGATGATAAGAGGAACACAAGCAATCATAAATATACATCTTTCCCCAAGTCCTCAGGCAAACCTTTTGTGACACACACACACACACACACACACACACACACACACACACACACACACACACACACACACACACACACACACACACACACTCCCCACCAAAGACCCACAAAGAAGACCAGACGCTCAGGTGCACACTAAAGCAACAAGAAGGAGTTCGATAACCAACATGAGCACAAGTACAAAGATGTAAGATTAATTTCTTAAGTGCGTAATTAATGTTAATGAACCAAAGACAAAGCCTTCGCCGGGCAACCGCTGTGACACAAATCAAACTTTCATAAGGCGTGGAGGGTGCTGAATGCTTAAGGAGGGAAACGGAGAAGCTGTTTCAGCTATTAGTCCTGGATCCATGGGGGATTCAGAATGAGCCTCCCGTAGGGCATGCCCTCTTCGTCCACGGGGGCAACCTGGGGTTAAACTGCAATGCAGGCTATACAACATGGTCAAGATGTCATCTTTCTCCTTATCCTTTCAAGTTTTAGTAAAAATAAATAAAACCTGGACGAGTAAATGTCTTTACAAGCGAGTGATATGCGACAAGAAAGCTTTTAAAGGAATGGAGATGGAAGAAAGGACTGGATGGTGCTCTGAGCAGGAAGAGGTACGGGTATAAAAATAAACGCAACAATGGATAAGGGAACAGCAGTGGGAGGAAAAGTGATTCATCAACAATTTCTCAGTTTCTTAGGCTAGTTTCAAACAGATTCAAAAAGATTTGATGTTTAGCTCTTTGTGGTTCAGATGCACGGTTTCAGACGGGTCTCTGAGGGGTATAGAAGCACCTGCGAGCACGTCTTTCTGGTATAAACGGGTTTAAACTGTTCAACGCAAGTTTAAACCATCAATATTCATTTAGCTCTGTTTTTTACACCCATGAAAACACATGCCTTGTTTGGACTTGTTGTAAAGGATACATTGCTTCCTGAGTAAGGTGAGATGTCCGACATGTCCTGGAGATCACTGCACTCTGATTTGATCAGAGACAAGGAGAGGCCCTCGGCTGTGCTGCCAGGGTGTGCTGGTGAACAAGAGCGATGGTGGTGCCCCAGGTGGTGGCCTGATGCCATCTTGGTCCTCAGACTGGTGGTCTCCCGGGGCAGGTCCATGGAGTCTGGGGAAGTACGGTCCTTCCCTGGGTAACCACCTGTGGGTGCGCCAAGGGGAGGCTGGAAAGGGTAGCCCATGAGTGGCAGTGGGAAGGGATGCCGAAAGGATGGAGGACTGAAGCCCATGGAGGCAGAGAGTGATGACGGGTGGAGGGCAGGGTGGTGATTACTACCATGGGCACCCACAGCTGAAGATTGGTGGTGGTGGTGGTGGTGGTGGTCGCTGGGTGTCTTCCTCACTACTAAAGGAAGTGCCTCTGTTTGGTCATTGGTGGCACCTGGAATCCCTGGCATACTAGCAAAGGAGTCCAGTGGATTGGGAATGATGACATCGCCAAAGCACTGCAGCCTCTGGTTAGCGGTGTGGAAGTTTGGGTTGTCTCCATTGACAGCAGGTGGAAATCGTTCAGGGGGTAATGACAGTGGAGGAAAGGCCTGCTGAGGAGTAGGACGTGGAGGCTTAGTGAATACCTTAACCACCGTGTCCACCACCTGTGTCATCGCTGAGTTGAGTTCCTGCTTCAGGGTTTCGGCGAGCTGTTTACCTTCAGCGTGCATGGAGGAGCCTGGACCACTCTGCCCTTTGCTTCGGCCAAGCCCATCTCTTCTTGGCTTCTCTCCATCAGCCAGCAGGGCTTGCTCCTGAAGCAGAGCCCTGGCTCTGTCCAGGAAATGGCCTGGATCCAGATCAGACATCTCATTGTCAGAGCGCAAGTCATCTCCTCCTCGGTCGTCTCCACCATTGTCAGACCTCACCGGGCTGTCCTCTGACATGTTTCCTATATCATTGTGGAGGTCGTTGTGTTCTGAGTCATCAGTAGAGTCGTAGATCTGAAAGAACTTCTCCTGCAGCTGCCGTAGCTGCTTCTGCATGTCCTCGAGCTGCAGCTTGAGTTGTCGCCGCTCTTCCTGCTTCTGCTCCTTTCTCTGACACACCAGCTGAGTGAAGCTCTGCTGCTGCTGCTGAGGCAGCCTCTGCTTACGCTTGTTCTCTCTGCTGCTGCACACCTCACCTCCCCGTGGGCTGCTGGGGGCCTGCTGCTGAGACTGAAGAGGAGGGCAGTCCAGATCCATGTCCCGCTCTCCATCCATGTCGTGGTCACGCTCATGGCGGGAAGCAGCGGCCACCACCACGCTCGGTGAGTGGCTCATGCCACGTATGATGTTCTCAACGCGGGCTCGCTTGGCACGCAGGTGTTCATTGTTGAGACGCTCAATGTCAAAGGTTGCCATGCCAGGGGGGCGACCAAATGGTGACAAGCACTCTTGTGGGGTGCTGTCCTGGGAGGAGTTGCTGCAGGCATCCTCCTGCGGGACATCTGAGCTTGCGTTAGAGAACCCTGATCCAGGGAAGCCTGTTTCCCCTCTGTCACCCCTATCTACTCTTTCTCCCCTCTCATGTCCTCCCTCATTTTTAGCTATGTTATTCTTGAGCAGCTGAGAGATAATGGTGGTGCCAGGGAAGGGCATCATGGTGTCCTCGTATGAGTTGGCTCTCTTCAGTAGCTTTCGGAGTACATTTGACTTGGACTCGCTGTCGCTGGCTGACACAACGCCAGGCCCACCATGTGGCTGCACTACAGAGCACTCCATGGAGTCGTTGTCTGATCCGTGATGAGAATGGGAGCTCAGAGAGTTCATGGCACAGAAAATGGCTGCTTTGGTGCGAGCAATGCTATCAGTGGTTGCTGCTGCGGACGCTGCGCTGCCGACGGTCCTTTTCACACCAATGTCCACGCGTCTTCGCTTGGTTTGTCTGTTCAGAAGGGAGTCGCTGTCATGGTCCGGCATCACGGGTTGCAGCTATTGGGCCATATCCCACAAACCCAGTCCTGTAGGGTCAAAGCCTCTGTGTGTCTGTGGAGGGGGGAAAAAAGACAAAGCAGCACAACTCACTAAAATGACATCTATCGTCTCAAATGCAGAAACAGATAATCAAAACAGTAAAAACAACCAAAACTCAAATGCATCAGCTGATATGTAGGATTTTTTTTACTGACTGTATCAAATGGAGGAGGGGATGTCCATGATTTCATTTAGAGAGGCTTTAAGAATCAGCGACACGGGGGGGAGATAACAGTCGAGATTGGGTCAGATTTAGGCCTTGGCTCGACATTCCAGGGCAAAGTCCTACATTTTACCCCGTCCCCTGTTACATGCCGTGCGACACTGAACCAGTTCCCACGGAACACAAAGCTGCATAAAATTATGATAATTACTTAAGCACTTGTCCTCATTTCCATGATTGTGCAGCGTGAGCCCTCACAGGAGGAAGGAGCTGACAGAATCAAACGAATCAAATCGGGTTCATGTTATAAACATAAAAGGCAGAACAGGAGGAGGGAATGCACGTTTAACACACGCCGACACACAGCATCTCAAATCCTGTTGTAGAAGTGAGCGAGGTTGGATAAAACATTTGAAATTATTTCAATTAAACGTAACCATTGTGCATTTTTAAATTCCCCGTTTACTCCGATCAATATGGCCATCATTTCTCACTCAGTGGGGAGAGTGACACCAAAAGAGAAACATAAAATAGACCTATTGATTTTGGTGCCAGTGTGAGCTCACTTCTGTGTTTCTTGTTTGTCTTTTCATCTGGCAAGGGCAGTTAATTCTGCTCAAATGAATAGGTCACGAGGGTCAACTCTGGCAAAGAGCAACTTAAAGCGCTCTTACAAAACCTCTAATGCCCCTCTGAAAGCAAAACGTTTTGTCAGTACAGGTCTGCATCAATAGTGCTGTGTAAGCAGCGGCGTCTTCGTCAGCGCAGATGCTCAAATGCAGAAAAATCATCGGAATCATTTCAAATAAATTAAGAAAGTTTGTACATATCTGAATTTTATCCAGAGATGATTTTACTTTGTTTCTTTACTCATTCCAGCCGGTTTAAAGATGCCGTGCCTCAGACAGAGCAACCAGAGGACAGTTTTTACTTTAGATTTGAACCCATTTGAGTACATTTACAAGGAAAAATACACACTTTAAAAGTGAAATATAGATTTGTGACCTTCTATAAACTCAACATTTCAGGGATCAGTCAGAGAAATCTCACTTTCTACCTTTAATTAAGAGGAATTGTTTGATTTTAATATTTCCAATGAAAAGACTGAACCTTAACTCCCTCTCTCTCTCTCACACACACACACACACACACACACACACACACACACACACACACACACACACACACACACACACACACACACACACACACACACACACACACATTTTCTTGAACTAATCTTTTCAGGAAATGACACGTTTTTTAAACAAAGACAAAATAAAATCCCAGAATTGCTGTAATAAAAGCGTTTAGTCTCCATTAACCCTTTGATTAATGAGCTCTTGTGGGTTCAGACCAGAAGCGTTGCATCTACACAGATTTACAAACTTGACTCGATCGCGTCAGGATCTTAACAAAGAGCCTGAAATAGTCACCAGCACCTGTTTTTATTTTGATGTTGCACCTGTCTCACTCTGCCTCCTCACTCTTCTGATTCATTCTGATAAAAAAAAAACATCCAAAACCACCAAGGGGCAAACAAAACAAATACAACTTGATATAAATCTGATTTGTTTATCTATTTTAGAAATTTTTTGTATCTTATAACATCAGATCAAAATCTTTATCCACGTTTTTAACGGAATAAAGAAAGAGTTTAACTTAAAGGCGAGTGACAGTTGGGGTTCATGACTGTAGATGGTGACTTTGGACGGACTGGCTGAAGCAAACAACCAGACAAACAGACAGAAACAAACAAAACAGAAGCTAAATAATATGTTTATTTGATATAAAAGTTTGTCTTTGGACCCATAGATGATATAAAGAAAGCCAAAAAGAATAAATCTAAAGTTTACAAACTAAAGTTTACAAGATTTTCAATTATGAATATTATTATTATTACTACCAGACTTTTAAAACTTTGCAGTTGCAAATCAGCTTGATCTGTGCTTTGATGAGGAAGGCTGGGCTAACGTTCGCAAATCATCCTCACAACAACACGGGCTGCTCACTCACCACACACCAAGTTCAGCTGGGACCGAACACAGCGACTAAATCCTCTCCGCAGCCGCCGACCACCGGGAGAAATCGCCCCGTTAACGATGTTTGATTTGGTTATTAATTTTCCGCCCACCTTGCACCGGCGAGGCAGAACAGGAACAAGAGAGGGAGGCATCCGAGGACAAGGTTACTTACCCTTTAGACGGAGAGCGGGGGACAAGCCTGAAGTCAGAAAACGCGCAATGAAAGGGGGGCACGCGCGGAGATACTGGAACAAAAACTCGTGGAGGAAAAAAAAGCTGGAATTAAATTTAAGAAATGCGGCGAAAAACAGAGAAAACTAGATGAAATGAGCTCTGGCGCGTCGGTTTCTCCTTCAATTCCCTCTGCCGCGGACCGAAAGAGCGAGAGACCTAGAGAGAGTACGGGAGAGAAAGAGAGAGAGAGAGAGAGCGGCTGCGCGTGTGCGTCTCTGAGGCGCACTGGATGGAGAGGACTGGATGCTGGAGCGCTCATCCGCCACTAAGATTCACTTTAAGACGCGGCTGAAGGAAACAGGAAGACGTGCGCGTCATGGGCAGGCGTGATGTAACTGTCGCAACCTACCAATAAGAAGCGTCCGTGCGGGCCAGAGAACAACGCATTGAACTTGACCAGAGAACGGGACTTGATCGCGCAAGCGAAGTGAGGGAGAGAGGAGGATAAAAAAGGAAATACCCACTTGCTAACCTATTTCTTCCCAAATCAGCGAGTAAGAATCGATACACACTTTGACATTTACGCAGCGACAAAAACATTTCAACTTGATGTTATTATATTAATTTAAACATTATTAGATGACAATCATTAAAAGTGTTTTATTATTTATAAATCACCAAAGTGTCTGCTTCCAGAAAATGTGCTTTAAAGTGTTGGAAATGTAAATGATAAAAGTAAATAATATTAAAGTAGGAGAATTTTAAACACATATTTTTACATAATAATACATGTTATGACCTGAACCTGTTAAAATATCTAAACTAGAGAGTTTTCGGACACCTTTCTAAGCAAATTATTCAACAAGAACACCTTTTTAATTTCAGCTTTGAATTTATTTCTTATGTTAAAACTTGTAAAACGTCAGTTTTTTAAATTTCATTTTAACTGAGACCAACTTTTGAATTTCTCCCTGATTTATTGCAGATGTAAAAATTTGTACTAAATTCATTACTTTACGCAGTGTGATTCTCAAAGGAGCGAGCAGACCAGAGTCGGAGTGGCATGTGAAGATATTTTACACGCAGTTTTCCCATTGGTTGCACACAAAAAAAAAAGAAAGAAAGGAAAAAAACTGATTAATGAACAAGCAATGCAACACATGGGCTTGCAGCTTTGGAATTCAGATGATCCCAGAGAGGCGGATAGAAGAGGTGAACAGGGATCCGCAGCCTCTTGCCACCGAAACCTCCCTGATGTGCGTAAAATAACGCATTGCCATCAAATGTCTTGGTTAGTAAAACTGATAAAAACAATTTTTTTAACTAAATTACAAACGATGGATTATCATCTTCTCCACCTGTAACACTAAACACGCAGACAGTGACGTTTTGGACCAGATTTTCTTTCACGCTCCACAGTTTGAATTTTTAGTCTATTTTATTAATTTTAGATGCTTATAATTTTGTCACGGCTTGCGCTGTGCTGTTAGGCAAGTTAAACTCTTAAAACGCACGCCAGGTGATTTTACCCACAGGTTTCAGAACGTGGGGGTATTTCAGGATTTTTCTTAACTAAAAAAGGCATTTTTTACGCATGGAAATGATCCGTTTTTAGCCTTGATGCGCTCTCAACGATCACGCTTTAATGTTCACACACATAAAAAAGTGCAAAGCATCAAACACATTTTTATTTTAAACAATAAAACCTGCACATTTCCGTGTATTTTTAAGGCATTTATGTATTTTTTTCTTTCATCTGCCGTTTATTTGTTCTTGTGTTTCTTTTTTTTTCACAACCAAAATGTACTTAAAAATATATCTGCACAAAGAATTCTACTGCACTCAATCAGCAATCTCATTTTCCACATAACCCCACTGTGTCAGGTGCCAAAAAGGAAAAGGCGAGTCTCTTTTCCATACCGCAAGCAAGTGTTTTTATAGGACAAACGAAATGCAATGAAGTCAGCAAACTTTAGTGTCTGGAGTGGCTTTTCCAAAGCAGGTGTCCCCCCTTCACCCCTCCTGCACGTTCCCCTAAACTGGTCCGTGGCTCGATTTGGCCTCGGCTCCCCAGGGTGCCGTCGCGGTGCGCACACAGGCTGGAAAAACAGGCCGGGAAGATTAAAGGAGTGCGTGTTTGGAAAAGGAAGACTCGGTGAGGTGGAGAGGAAACGGGTGATGGCAGCTCTTATCTCGGTCTGTACCAGGTGGATTATAGCCCGTGTATTTATTTCGAACACCCCCCCTCCCCCCCCCCCCCCCCACCACCACCACAAACAAACACCAACTCCTCCCCTCCTCGTTTGGGTTGAGCGCACCTTTGCGCACTGAGAATGCGCTGTGCCATTGCGCGCTGATGGCTAAATGTGACACTTTTATTAGAGCAGCGTCCTCGCGCAGACGAGGGAAGGCCGTGGAAACTGGATTTTCCCAGAGGTGTTATGAACTTGTTGTAAATCACATTCTGAGCGATGATGAGCGCGAGGAAGCCGCAGGAAAAAAGGGCACTTTTCCCTCAATCAAAATTAAATTACTCTAGACCAATTCTTACTTTAATTTTTCTTCTTCTCGTTATTATTATTGATATTACGAGTGAAATGACAGGAAATGCAACAATCTGAGTCTCTTGAACAGCAACAGCAGTTCTAAAACGATCTTAATCAGATAATGACTTCATGAGCTCCTACAACAGCTCCATTTCTTTTCAGAAAGACAGTTTTCGGAGAAATGATAACGAGTGAGCGGCACACACGCGCGCGCTCACGCGCGCACGCACTCCAGCGCTAAAAGCTGTTTTGTTCCAGAGAGGTCTCCGGGTCCCTGAGTAAAAAGGTTTAGGAGACAGGACAGAGAGGAGGAGAGGATCTGAGTGTAATAAGTGAGTAGGAGTCTGAAGTCCTTGTTGGACCTCGTGTCCAGGACTTAATGTATTCAGCTATCCATGATGAGGACGAGGGTGCTGCAGGAGGATCAAACAGAAACTTCTGTTTGGTTTGGGTGCATACAACAACATGGTTGTAAATAGTTTATTGTGATGGCAGATTGTGGATCCACATGACCCACATCCCTCTACAAGTAGTGATTTTGGTGGTCATATGTGTGTGTGTGTGTGTGTGTGTGTGTGTGTGTGTGTGTGTGTGTGTGTGTGTGTGTGTGTGAGCGCACGCGGGTGTGTATGTAAGAGAGAAATAAAAGATGTGAAGGTGTGTGAGTGGAGAGGGGAGAGCGGAGGGGGTCATCCTCTGTGGCCTGTTTTATGGGAGTCCACTGAATGAACACACACTCATATTCAAATACGCTGTTTGCATGAATGCTGCAGAACATCATGTAAGATCTAACCAAACAACGAAATGAGAGAGCAGATCAAAACAAACTTAATGAATGACAATCAGCCACTACAGGAAACATTTAGATCATAAATATGACATGCTTACATAATTTCAATTTCTAATTATCTTTTAAAATAGATGCAGAAAATATTGTTTTTAACATTTCGTTTTGAAAAAATAAAAAAATAAAGCCTGTCAGGAAATAATGGGTAATTAAACGAGCAGTGTGCGGTGGGGCTGATAAGGATGTGGATGCAGTAATTTAATTAGTCCGTTCGTTATTGAGTGTTTTAGACTTACATTTATGGGGAAAAACAACAGTTTTTAAGGGTGTCTTACAAATAATCCAAGTTTCTGTGACAGGAGTCAGGTCAAAGTCAACTGGAACGAAGGGCACGCTTACACGTGACAACGCACGCGCACATCGCGCACACACACGCTGCGCCTTGGAGGTGCTCGTGGCGGACAGACATGCTGGGAAATCGCCTGGAACTGTATTAAGCCTGACGTCCTTAAAACAAACAATGGCACCATGAAATAAGGGCTTATGTGCGCTCAAAGTCAAAGAGCCCCTTCAGCAACTCTCCCTGTTTATCTCCCCTTCTGTCTGACACACACACACACACACACACACACACACACACACACACACACACACACACACACACACACACACACACACACACACACACACACACACACAATTTCTTCGGGGGGGGGGGGGGGCTTTGTTCGTATGAACTCTCACCTGTCAACATGGAGCAAAGGACTTTAGCTACTTGGTAAACATGAAAGGACTTTAGCCGTGTACTTCTGGCGGTGACGTCACATGGTCTCTCTCTCTCTCTCTCTCTCTCTCTCTCTCTCTCTCTCTCTCTCTCTCTCTCTGAAGGAACAAAAATTGACATGAAATCTCATAATATGGTTATTTTGTTTATAATGGCCCTGCGCATTTTGAGACTCTTATTTTGAAGGATTTAAGGAAGTTCTGGTGTGAATGCTACTACCTAGGTAGCCACCTTAGTTTAGTGACAACATATGTATAATCTCCAGTTACAATCATAAAAAAGAAAAATACAGTAAGGTTTCAGCAATCCAGAGAGTTAGCATTTTTAGGAATTATGGATGATTTTTTTTAAATCCACATTTCCTGCAGAGCCCTGTGCTATTTGAATTGAGCACCACTCTGCATCAGCCAATCATGTTAGACATTTTACTTATAAATGTGAATGACAGAACACATGCACACATTTATGGAAGTACCAGATGCACGGATGCAGTGGGCAACATTTCCTATTGATGAGTAAGTCTTTAAAAAAAGAACAACAGCATCACGTGAGAATTAAAAGAATGCATTTTGACTATTTGTTTGGCTAGAGGTGCACATAGACAAATGAGAGGCGTTGCTTCCAGCAGTAATCACAGAATAGGGGGAGTGGCTTAAAGGTGCAATATGTTTTTTCGCCTCTTGATGGTGCTCTCTGAGAAAAACTTTGGATTTCTTCTTTAAAGATCTTATGGTTAACTTCCTCTGGCTATTCCTAACAACATACTTTTGACTTCACCCTGGGAATAACACATTTAAACTGAAATCAGTAACTTTTCTCAACATTTTGACCTTTTAACTGCTCCTTTGTTCTTCTCACTGGCCCCAAATCCTCCTCAATATTTACAGCAGCTGTGGTCAAATATTCAAAGTTTTCACATCAATTTGAGTTTTGTTCAAACATACGGCCGCAGGTCAGATGATACGACTACAAAGTCTTATCATCGACCTGCAACCAAGGCTGCCCTGGTACCAAGTGTACCAATGGGCATCCTTATGTTCGAACATGGTGTTCGTTACGGCCAAACTGCGGCTTGCACAGAAGTCCAATAACGAAACACCACTTGAGTTCAGATCAGGCGGGCCATTCCTCCCAATCACACCCCTCCAGATCATGCTGTCATTGCCCACGTGAGCATTGAAGTCCCCCAGCAGGACAATGGAGTCCCTTGATGGAGCACTATCTAGCACTTGTCCCAGGGACTCCAGAAAGGGTGGGTACTCTGAACTGATATTTGGCTCATAAGCACAAACAAGAGTCAGGACCCGTTCCCCGACCCAAAGGCGCAGGGAAGCTACCCTCTCGTCCCCCGGGGTAAACCCCAACACACAGGCAGAGAGACTTGGGGCTGACAAAAAGCCAACCCCAGCCGTCCGCCTCTCACCCGGAGCAACTCCAGCAAAGGAGAGTGTCCAACCCCTCTCAAGGACTTGGGTTCCAGAGCCAATGTGTCGAGGTGAGTCCGACTATATCTAACCTCTGCCACAAGCTCTTGCTCCTTCCCCGCCAGCGAGGTGACGTTCCATGTCCCAAAAGCCAGTTTTCTTGTCCGGGGATTGGACCGCCAAGGTTCCCGCCTTGGTCTGCCACCCGATCCACATTGCACCAGACCCTTCATGTTCCTCCTGCGGGTGGTGGGTCCACAGTTGGATGAGACCATGTATCCGGTTCGGGCTGGGCTTGGCCGGGCCCCATGGGCGAAAGCCTGGCCACCAGGCGCTCGCTGACGGGCTCCAACCCCAGGCCTGGCTCCAGGGTGGGACCCCGGTAACCCTTCAGGCCGGGTATTCAGACTCTTTGTATTTACTTACATGAAAGGTCTTTTGAACCATTCTTTGTCTCACCCTTCACCTAAGACCAATTTGTCGTGGGAGACCCTACCAGGGGCACAAAGTGCCCCAGACAACATAGCTCCTAGGATCATTAGGGCACTCAAACTCCTCCACCACGATAAGGTGACGGTTCAAGGAGGAGGGTGGGATCTCAACGAACCAAACCACGGAGCAGAATGACGTGCATCTTGTTGTCTAATCGTTTTTATTTTCGTGGCTACTACAGCCGGTATGATCAGTATTTGGTGTTTTAGTGAGGAGAAAAGTTTAGGTGTCCCACCTTGATTAATCTGTCTAATAATAACTCCAATAAACACACCTGAAAACAATCCATACCTTTAGTTTCCCTCTGCATCATTAGCGTAATCCTACCATTTCCTGTCATGTTTACAAATATTACTGCACATACAGATTTGTTATTGTGTTAATATTGAGAGGCACAATTTCAAACCATCAGTGTTCATTTAGGTATTTTCCAATAATTATTGTAACAGAAACTATTATAAATATAGTTAAATTGATCCAAAAGGGTGAAATGTGAATTTTACATATTTAGTTACAGTTTCAAGTAGGTGTAGTTAAAATTTCCTTTACACAAGTTAAATATTATTCCATCCGAAGAATTTTAGTCAATTAAAATGTATTTATTTTATATTTTATGAGGATGTAAACAGCTTGAAATGTACCGTCTCATTTTTGTGCTGGTCCTCAAAACCAACACCAAACCAGCTAATAAGACTGCAGTCATTAAAAAATCCCAAATTCACGATTATGCAAAAAGACAAAAGCAGTTAACTAGACTAAAACTAAAACAAATTGGATGACTCATTTTTGACTAAATATAAAAAGATTCTAGTCAAAAGACTAAAACTAAAACAAAAATAAAATTTCTTGTTAAAATTAACACTGCAGTGTTACAGCCATTCTCTATTTGCTAATGTCAGTGATCTGTGGTGGCCATCTTGGAAGGGATAACTCCAGATGTTATAAGGACCAAATTCTGCTAAACTCGACACTTTTGTGCTGCAATGTGGGTCGCTGCTGCCTTCATAAATGCTCTTAATGAAAAAAAATCCATCCATTCTTTTTATGTCACCGTTTGGTTTTAAGAGTTAGCTACCTAAAACAAGCTGTTTCAAAAAGTCTCCGTTTGTGATGTCACAAATGGGAAAATTATAGAACCACCTCTCACCTGGAGGAGTAACGGCTCTACTCTGAAACCCTCCCATAAAACGGAGCTTCTCAGATGATAGCAGCCTGAGAGGGGTATGGGTGGGCGTGGCCAGCTCTAACTAGTTTAAAGTTACAGAGCCCTGAAACGGCTCATTCTGGAAGGTACTGAAAATGTAAACAGTAAAACGGCTGAAATCGGTTTATGTGAGAAGACTTTTCCCTAAAGAACTTCATAAACATGTTTTTTATAGACCATAAAACCATTTTAACTTAAGAAAAAAAATCATAATACGTCAGCTTTAAATAGTTGTCGAAGTATGCACAAGTATTACCTCTCTCACACACACACACACACACACACACACACACACACACACACACACACACACACACACACACACACACACACACACACACACACACACACACACACACACACACACACACACACACACACACACACACACACACACACACACACACACACACAGATAAATGAATACTAAAGTTAAGATCGACTCTCCCTGTAAGTTCATCACCTCTCTAGATTTCCATAGCCATATCTCTCGGTCTGGATATGTGGATAAAAAAAGGAGCCAAGCGCTGCTGCAGGTAAGCGGCGGTCTGTTTTCACTCCTCTGATCAGCGGTAATTATATTTGTTGGCGGCGTGGACGTAAGTGGTCCTCCCCAGGGGGAGCATTGTACTCCACTCACTCCATGTCATAAAATAAAATTACAAGGAAAGGAGAAGATATCCTACAATAACAGAGGCAAGTCATAAAATCAAAGTGTGGCTAAATTAAATCTGAAAAAGGAGGAGGAAAAAAAAACGCTGATGGAAAACACATTAGGGCTGTGATGGACGTGGGCAGGGGGCTTCAAATAAAACCCAGGTTAATGAGTTTATAGGCTAATCGCTTGTTAACAGGAGCATGTATATGTAATCTGACACAGAGCTTTATTTAAAGGGCATTTAAAATGAATTATTGAGTCTTCACGTCTGCTCATATATGACATTGAAGCTTAAAGAGCTTTAAAGTGCTTCTTTTAGCATATTTAAGTTTTGCAACAGTAGGCTGGATTTTCACACTTGTTGTACCTGTTGGCACCTTCATGTGTGTCTGCGTGACCTCTGACCTGCAGCGTGGAGGTTTAATCCAGAAGAGCGGCCTTTCTCTGCTGACACCTCACTGACCTTTCACATCAGAGTAGACCGGCCGCCTCAGGGGAGGTCAGGAGGAGGCTAAGAGTTATAATTGGCTTCCAAACACACACACACATATAGAAATCACAGACATCCAGACCGAGGAGTGTATCTCTCCCTGGTTGTGTGCTAATTGAAAATTACTCATCTGTCAAACTGAAAGCTATTTATTATCTTTTACTGTTTGAGACAGGAAACAGATGTGTATATATTCCATTTTTCACTATATTATGATTATTTCAAGGCTGCTTTAGTTGCAAATAAAATTGTATTTAAAATATCTTTATTATCTCTAAACATATTATAAAAAGTTGCATCAAAAACGATGTGTTTGCATGCAAACACATCTAAGTAGTTATTTCATGATATTATTATAATTTTATTTTTTCAAGCAAATCCATTTTTTCACTTTTTTCTGGTTTATTTCATGCAGAAAATTGATCATGTGCACAAAAGAAGTTTAAGTAATTTCAATAAAATATGCACAAGGATAAAAAACCCTGCAGTATGACTTTTGAACTCAAAGCTCAGCACATCTTGTTTCCAAGTCCAACATGTTTTAGCTACTTACCTGATTCAATATTTCTACTTTAAAATTATTACTGATTAACACGCTTTAGATGAACCTAGCACAACTTTGAGGATGTGACAATGTAATCTGAATCCGGTCAGTGTAGTCTGACTGGTTAAGGCGAATCCTGAACAGCATACTTTTTGAGTTAAAAACACAAAAGTCTCTCAATGTTAAGGCGCTTTGCCAACCAAAGTTTTCTAAAAATGACTTTTTTTGCATGCCTGAAACTGGTCTGAGCAGTGGTGCCCCAAGGGGTGGGTGGCCACGGTTGGAAAAGTCCCCAACACTGACCCCCCCCCCCCCCCAAGGAAAAATCCCCCCCATAAATCCTTTTAATGATCATACAAAACATGCATTCATTTTAATCATGTAAAGCCAATAAATGTTCCGGTGCGAACCTTGAGGTCCTCTGACCAGCACCTTCTGCTTGTCCCTCCAGCTCGCCATATGGCACGTGGAGAATGGGCTTTTTCAGTGTGTGCGCCTAAGCTTTGGAACCAACTCCCCCTGACGGTCCAACTTGCCCCCTCCCTTCCAACTTTTAAAGTACGTCTGAAGACATATTTTTATTCCCTGGCTTACCCAGCTGAGATTGTTTAACCCTTAAATTTGTCTGTTATTTTATTCATTTATTTTTGTTTACTTATTTTTATCTAATGACGCCGCTGTTTTCTAGTTTTGTGATCTGTTACTTTAGTTTTCAAGTGTTTTTATCTATTTTATGCTGCTGTCTTCTAGTTTGGTGTCCTATCATCTTGTACAGCACTTTGGTTGGCGTAGTCACAGTTTAAACGTGCTTTATAAATAAAGGATGATGATGATGATGATGATGATGATGATGAAGATGAATAAAAGTTAGAATTTTTGAGCAAATAAATCATAAATCATGCTGCGGAGGCTCACGATTTCCCCCAAATTGTATTAACATCAATAGTTTATTTGGATATTAAGCTGTTCAGGCATATTAAGATGTTCTAAAATGCTCAAACAATACATTTAAAAACAATGATTAAAATTACGGTTAGAAATGTTGTCTGTTTTCTGAAATGTTTGTTTATCCTCAAAATTTAGGTCAGTGGGTTGGATGCATGTAGTTTTGAAATTAAAAAAGAAATAGGAACATTCAATGTCAATGCTCCCAGAGTTACCACAAGAACAAAACTGGAGTGCCACCCCAAAATTTTCACTGGGCCCCTCGATGAAAAATCTCTTGGGAAGCCACTGGGCATGAGTGTTATTGGCTGAGATGATGCAACACAGAGACAGAAACAAAATCACTGTGTGGTGTTTTTGCACTTTTGGAGTACTAAAGGAGAAAAAAATCATTATTTTATGTCCATTTTATGCAGAATGAAACTATACTGGAAACATGATAATTTTGATGCTAAGTCCAGCTCTGTACCTCACCATTAGGATTAAGGTGTTTAATGTATACGTGTCACTTGTAATTAATCAGAGTAGCTGCACAATTCATCTTCTGCTGGGCTACGCACGAACAAGCCTCAGCCACAGGTCTGAAGCCACACACACACACATACACACACACACACACACACACACACACACACACACACACACACACACACACACACACACACACACACACACACACATACACACACACACACACACACACACACACACACACACACACACAGACACACACACACACACACACACACACACACACACACACCGTGTCTTTATACAGGCTCACTTGCGGCATTTTCAAAGACTTCCCCGTGGACAGAGGCGTCTGCCAGCGCTGCAATAAATCACGATGAGGACGGTGCTGAGGGCAAGGCGCACCTTGTCCACGTCACCCCCACTCCTGGGCTGAATAAACCATAACATCCTGCCTCTCGTGCTGCCCGACGCCCTCCGAGCACGACCTTTGCGAAGACCACCCCCTCCTCTGGATGCCCTCATCTGCCCTCATCACATCATTTACCCTCCTCTTCAGCCTGACTTATATCTGTAAGAGCTAGAGCCGCTGCACTGGGCTTACAGCAGGAATTAGCTAGTTTGGAGTCACACTCTCATCACCATTTAACACCCCCCCCCCCCCCCCCCCGTCTGAAATGACTTCCTGCTCTAAGAGAGGGATGAGAGAAAGGGACAGGAGAACAGCAAAACAGCAGGAAGCAAGTGGTTACCAGGAGGATGCCAACACCCTTATCCTGTCGTGTGCCTGCTTGGCACAGGTGTTCTGGACCAATCAGATCCCACCATTCCGTTTACCTCTGTGTGCGCTGACTATGGCTGAGGAGGAGCACATTTACACCATGACCCTCTCTGAAAAAATGGTGAGACATTTCAGGAACTAAGACAATATTACATGAGAAAAGATCAACAGACTGAAAGGAACAAAGCGAGGGCGAAGTGTTAAGTTTCACTGCTGCAGAGGGAGAAACTAAGAAAACAATACCCTTTGCATTTGGTTCTTGGAATTCCACTTCAAGGTCTCATTATGGACTCAGGAAAAATATTCTGGTTTCTGTTAACTGGCACACTTCCAGTCCTATAATTGCTTCCTCTGAAATGAAATATGAAGTATTTGTAAGTATTTAGTCTTGGTTCGCTGACACGACAGCGGCGTGTTTTAATGTGAAAAGCGTGTTTTGAATTTGAATTCACAACACAACTGCTTGTTTAGTCGAGTTCAAAACACATGGACATAAATGCATGAGCGAATGCAAACAAGTATTTGCATGTGGATGTGCACATGTTCTCACACGGGCCATAAGCTCTCCCTAACCCTTTGTTTGCCTGAGTGCATCCGCCAGAGAAGCCGTCTGACGACAAGAACGATGAGACGTGCCGTTTTGTGCCACTGAAAAAATGTTAGGCTCACACTCTAGAGAGATTGGGAGACAAGAAATAATCTTTAGGATTAAGAGATACAAACAGGGGAAAAGGTGACCATCCAGACAGGGATGCATGCAAGTTAACTTCCATTCACTCACACACATGCAGACAGAGTGACAGCCACACCTCGACTCCACGCCTGGAGCAGGACCTGCAGTGGCACATGTTCATGTAGCTTTCAGATGTTAGAACACAGACCAATCCTGCCGCAGAGCACCGTCTCATTTGTTCTGCTGATATAAATATTCCTACACTACAAAAACAAACTTCCAAGAAAGTAAAAAAAAGCCTTGTGTTAAGACTTTTATCCTATTTTTTTGTCTGAGAAAAAAAAACAATAAACAAATGAATCAAATGTTAGATTTCTTTGCTATTAAGAATTCCAGAGAAGCAGCTTTTGCTAGTTTGACTCAAAACAAGGAAATGTTGATCGTATTTAAGAAACTTTTGCTTTGTTTCTAGTTGTGCTGCTTTTGCAGTCGAGAACTTTTCTCTTTGGAGACTAAAATTCAGACAATTGTTCTAATTTCAGGTTTTAAATAGTGCTTATTGTTTTTATTAGTTTTCGTTAGCTTAATTTAATTAATGCTGTCAGTTTTATGAAGTTGATGTTGTCACTTTCTGATTGTAATTGATCCATCCATCCATCCATGTTTGGTTGATGTTCAGCACTTTGGTGTATCATCTCGATCGTTAAATGTGATACGCAAATAAAGCTGATGATGATGAGGATGATAACATGTCTAAAACAAGACTTTATTTACTTTCTGCGTTGGCAAACACATTTTTGCAGTGTAGGTCTTCATTTTAATTAAAGTTTATTTTTTTTGCACCAAATCACAACAAGGGTCATCTCAAAGCACTTTACAAAGTAAACAATCTAATTGAACCTGCTAATAAATGCATTAAAGTCATGAAATCTATTTTATTCATTCATGAAACAACTACAGTTTCAGTTGTAATTTATCCATCCATCCATTTTCTGAACCCGCTTTGTCCACGCACGGGGAGTGGTGCCTATCTCCAGCGGTCAACGGGCAATCAGGCAGGGTACACCCTGGACAGAGAGCCAGTCCATCGCAGGGCAACACAGACACACAGGACAAACAATCATGCACACACACACACCTAAAGACAATTTAGACAGACCAATTAACCTAACAGTCATGTTTTTGGACTGCGGGAGGAAGCCGGAGCACCCGGAGAGAACCCACGCATGCACAGGGAGAACATGCAAACTCCATGCAGAAAGATCCCAGGCCGGGAAGCGAACCCAGGACCTTCTTGCTACAACCACTGCGCCGCTGCGCAGCCGTTGTGATTTATTGAAAATTCAATTGAAATTAAGTTTAGTTGATAAACATCTTTTTTACTTTTATTTCTGACTATAATCCATCACTCTGAGTTTTTCATGCAGGCTGAAGATGGAAAGTAGTCTCCTACACCTATCTCCTGCATTAGCTTCGGATGGAAAATAGACGGTGAAACTCTAAGATTTGAAAAGCCTGACAGATCTACATCAAGCAGTCGCTTGGATTCACTCTCGCAAATGGAAAGGGTGTTGTTGTTTTAGCGTTGTAGCAGTAGCTAACTATTAGCATTGGAAACTCAGCCACACGGCAAAAGCTCCTCCAGGCTTACGTTATTTGTGGAGATTAAACATCAACGTTGCAGAGTGTTGCTGTTAACCAATCAGGGGCAAGATGTCCAAATATCAGAAAATAAGACTCCAAATTCTCTTCTCTGCTGCAGCTGACTCCCCCCCCCCCCCGAGGACGACCTACAAGGCATTCATTCCCACCAGAGACCTCTGCGAATGAACTGATTAAATGAGCATTCAACACCTTAAAAATCAGCACTGGCAGTTAGTGCTGCAATCAATTGTAGCATAATAAAAATAACTAAATAAATGTCTGTGGCTTGTGTTGCTGAGTGATCCTACACACACAAAAACACACTCGCTGCTGCTTTTATCGTCAGTAGCTCAGCCAGCGAACCAGTGCTGCCAGGGGTCATTCCTGAGCCTTCTGGCCTTTTCCTTGCAGAAATCTCATCTTCCTGTACGGAAGTTTATTGTGATTCCTCCTGCCTGTCACCGATGCTTCCTAAACGAAAGCGACAGCGGCTTTGTTCACCCGCTGACCTGTGAAGAGGACAGAGGCAACAAAAAAAAAACATGTAAGTGTGTGTTTGTGTCCATGTGTGTAACCTGACTAAGGGTTTCTTTTCTCTCCAGTAAGGAGGCAACATAGGTCTTGTGCCATCAGCACAAACATGTGTGTGTCCTTTCACTGACCTCTTTCAACATCACAACTCCTCAGTCCTTCTGAATCACGATAAAAGATCGTTTTCTTTTTGTTTTTGGTCAATGTAAAGATCAACCAGTCTTAAGATAGAAAACGATAGTTGGAAGGATGGAAATATCACATCCGTCTGCTGTGGCGAGCTCTTTCCAGATATATTTTGGCAGCGGATCTTTCTCCATCCCACCAATAAGCCCCACAGGAACCAGGAACTGACCTCGTCTTGACCCAGATCCGGGCTTCCATTCTGGGCTGGTCGACCCATCCGCCCCTTCCCTCCCGTCCAGGGTGTTCGACCGAGTTCTGAGATTATCGAATGGTCTCTTAAGAGGGGAACGAGAGAGCGAAGTGCTGTCCACTTAGCTGAAGATTATCCTTTAAAAGGAAGGGATGGTGGCAGAGTTGGAGGAGAAAAGGATGAAAAAAAAGATGTGCTTTAAGAGATGGATGCAGAGGGGGTGGATGGAGGGAGAACGGTCAGAGATACAGAGAGAGGGCAAATGAATCATATGGAGATAAAGTGTGCGTGGGAGCGGGTTAACAAAAAAGCGAGAAGAGAAAATGGCATGAAGGGAAACGTCTAAATGAAAAGCTGAGGTTAAGGTGAGGCGACCGAGCCGGGGAGAGCGGAGAGAGGCTGATGCAGAGAGGCAGAGATGGAGAGATAAAGTAATGAGGAAGCAGGAAGGATGAGAACAAGAGATGGATTAAACCATAAAAACATTGGCTGTGAAGTGCTCAACTGCACAAACTAAACAGTTTGGAGACTGTTGAAACAGGATGGACATTCAAGTCAACCTTATTTAGACACGAACAACAAAAGGACCATAATAAACATAAAATACTGGAATAAAAAAATAGATGTATTGGAAATTATTTTACATCTGGCAATAACTGTGCTTGTCATAAAGTAGTCCTGCACCAGCTAATGACATCACACTAGATGACTGGATGAATGTAGTACTTGTGGAAGTTATGGTACCATGTTTGTAAAAGAAGTTACGTTAGCATGTTGACACTGACGATTCAACTGATCCAAACAAATTTGCTATTGTAGTCCTGTAGTCCACAAACAAACACTTTTCGGGGAAAAACATGTTTGTATTGTCAAAAGAAACATCAAATGAAAGAAAAATGATCAACTGATAGATAGAGACCCTCAGCAGCTCTAGGTTTTGATTTAACAGTGCAAAATAAAAATAAAAGAACTTTATTAAACAAACAGCAAGTTAACAGAGTCAGACAGGACAAGCCTCACAACAGACGGCATGGCACAGCTGAATAAACTGGTGGCAAACTCCACATACATCCCATACAATGGAACAATATACAAACAACTGGAAGGCTTCGCCATGGGTAACCCATTATCAGCCACCCTTTGCCAGTTTTCCATGGAGCACTTAGAACAAAAAGCCACAGCCATTGCCCTCCCAAACGGCTAAATAACATGGAAACGCTACGTGGACGACATTCTAGAAATCACACCAAAAGGACAAAAGGAGACACTAACAGAACATCTGAACAACATCAACGACACAAACATAAAATTTACTTATGAGGAAGAATAGACCCTTTTACTACCTACGTCATCAAAAGTTGCGCGCGCAGCCTGGCAACGAGAGTGAAGGCTTCCTCATTCACACTCGATACTAAAACAGCGTTTTAAACCCTTTGTTTTGAAGTTCTGAGCACATAAGAATGTCGGGTTGTTTCATGTATGGATGCCAGAATCGCTTCTCTTCAAGCAGTGGACTGAAACTTTACAGAATTCCGAAGGGAGCACATCCATTTCAACAAAATCGGAGGCGTCTGTGGCTGCAGGCCATCAAAAGGGCTGATGAAAACTGGACTGAAAACACGATCCGAAATGCTCGAGTTTGTAGCGCCCATTTTATATCAGGTAAGGTAATTATGTACTAAGGTTACACCAGAAAGCTGGTCAACGTATGTTCTATTAAATAAAGTAAGTTGCGTTTGCTGGTTTGCTTTTAAGCAGTCTATTTATTTACAGGCAAGGTTTTCTGTTTTTCCCATCCTAACACAAAGCTCAACTTTGAATAAAATTGCTGCTGCGTGGCTGCAGCATGACCCAAGTCTGGAACATCAAAATTACAGAATTAAACAAATGTATACGCTTTATTTCATGCTTCAAATTAACATTTCATTCTAATTCATCTGTATTTTCCCACTGCATATTAGTATAAACTGTATTTCTCTAAAATTAACACGATTGTACTCTTGAGCACGCTAAAAAAAGAAACCTATGCTATACTCACCCTGCCATGCAGGTACAGTTGGCTGTGAAGACGTAGTTCTCTGGTTTGTTTACTATGACCCAAGCCTCGTACATAGCAGTCTTGTGTCCTTGTCTTTGGCTAGGAAGGACTTCTGCCTTCAAGACGCAAAACTCAGAGTCTATGTCGTGATGTTTTACTTTCTGTACGTGGCCACAGACAACATAGTTGTATGCATCTAACGATTTGTATGCCCGTAGCTTCTCACGTGTGTACTTACTGGGCCTCTCCACTAAAAACGTATATATATCGGGCCACTGGATATCTGGCCACGCACCTACATCTTCCACCCATTCTGTAATGCCACAGGGATCCGGGAGTCTGTTGCCATTCATTAAAGTGAGTTTAATAATATAACATTCATGATTTGCCGGTGATAACCCCGCAGCGTAGCTTGATAAAGCCTGAAACAACGCCATTCTCTGTTGCCAAGCTGCGCGCGCATTCTCGCTGACGTCATATTGTTTACAAACAGTAAAAGGGTCTATTAGACGGCAGCATAACGTTGATGGACATGAAAATAAGCAGACAGAGCGACAGGACCCTGAATATAAACACATACAGGAAACCAACACACACAGACCAATATTTATTATGGACACCAGAACATCCTACCATGCATAAAACGTTAGTGGCATTATACCACCAAGCAAACATAACAACAGAAGAACGAGACCGTAAAAGAGAGAACTAACATATAGAAAATGTTTTAAAAACCTGCAGATACCCAACATGGGCAATAAACAAAGGAAACAAACAAACAACAGAAAGAAAAGAACAACTAAAACAAAGAATCAGAAATCTAGAAGGACAAGAACCAAAACCAGTGATAACTCTTGCATACATCAAAGGCATTACAGAAAAATAACATCAATGAAAAAACTGTATAAACACACCAACAAAACCATATGCAACAGTTAGAAAAAGGCTAGTACACCTAAAAGACAACATGTCAGCAGGTCACAAGTGTGGAGTCATATATGACATACCATAAAACTCTACAATAAACACACATAGTGGAAAAATCATGCCCTATAATGATTAATGACCAGCACTTGTATAGTGCCTTTCAGAGTAAGGACTCAAAAGTGCTTTACACTACCGTGTATCATTCATCCATTCACACACTGATGGTGATGAGCTACGATGTAGCCACAGCTGCCTTGGGGAGCACTGACAGAGGCGAGGCTGCCGAGCGCGGGCGCCACCGGTCCCTCTGACCACCACCAGCGGGCAAGGTGGGTTAAGTGTCAGAATTCTCTGTCCGGAGCCGGGATCGAACCTGCAACCTTCCTATTACTGGACAACCCGCTCAACCTGTTGAGCTACTGCTGCCCCAATGGACTGGGCAGGAACACAGAACAACAAACATACAAAAGATGGATTAAGGAAGCGATAGAAATAAGGAAACCTGTACACAACCATGAACAGAGACGACGGGGTCTACGCATGGGACTGGGTCATCGGTGAGGAGAGCAGAGGAAGGTGTCTGCTGCCCGCGGATAAACGGAGAAGCAAGTGACATCGCCTACAGCGTCGAGCTCTGAAGAAGACCGCAGGAGTGGTCGGAACATCAGCAGAAAATAAGGTTAAACAACCCTTATCTGTGTTAAAATACATGAAAATAACTCAGTTTTACAGATATTCAGCTAAGATTTCATGTGTTAGCAAAATGAGGGCCAACAGATTTCATACGCACATACGCATATTTCATATTTTTTTTAAAACTGAGCCATAATTCTATTATTTTTCTGCTTGAGACGTTCTTATTTTAAAACTTTAGGATGAAAAGCAGAGGGCAGAAGAAAAGAGGCTTATTTTTGTGGGACCTTGGATTGACAATGCAACAATTCAGCGTGTTTTATTTGAGAGATGAAACGTTTAAGCATACAGATCCAGGAACGGTTAGTTCCCTTCCGGGTTGAGTTAGAACGTGGTTCTGCGAGTCAACTAACAAACAAACAAGAAATATTTCAAGAATTATAAGAAGTCATGTTTACATTTGAAACTACTCTAGTCACATGATCCCCGTGAAGATCATTGTTCACGTTTCTGATCACAAAACTAATAACTTCAGCACGTTAATGTATACATTTATTTATAGACGAGTCAATTGTTTTTTCTCAAGTTTAAGTTTTCTACCATCCTTAGTCTCTGTACGCCTGAAGAAGTTGTCAGCATCATCAGAGGAACCTAAGATCAAGAAGGATGGGGTGAGTGAGAGATCATCCGAGGAGGAGGATGAGGAAGAGGAGGAGGATGTAACTCCCATCACCACGTTAATCTCCTCATTTTCATTTCTCCTCCTATGTGTGGGATTAGAATGATTTTATTTAAAGTGTCGGCTTGAGCTGCTGGATTGAGAAATCTGGATTTCATGGGGATTATTATTACAGTGGAAACACACACACACACACACACACACACACACACACACACACACACACACACACACACACACACACGCACACACACACGCACACACACACACACACACACACACACACACACACACACACACACACGCACACACACACACACACACACACACACACACACACACACACACACACACACACACACACGCACACACACACACTAATGATCTGCTTGACCAACAAATGACATTCATCTTAAAGTTCAGGAATAATCTGACACACGGTGACGTCTTTATGATACACTCCCATCTTTATGTCTAGTCTGAGGAAATGAAACAATTACTCTTGGTTTTCATTTTTCTTTTACCTTTTCATCTTACCTTCACCAGTTATCTACATGAAATGAGGCGAGCAGACATGAACCAAAGCTCTGCCCTTTGTGTGTGAGATTTAACATCTAATCTACATTAGGATAAGGCTTTCGCCGCTCCGGCAGAAAAAAGAGAAGAATGAAAAAAATCACCTTTTCATCTGAGGGGACAACCCTTTTATTCGGCCTCCTCTCATTACATTAAAGGATGAGGGAGGCAGCACGGCACTCTGAGCGGTATTTAAAGACACCCTCCCCTTCATCGGTTTAATTCCTCTTTATTTAAGAGATCCACCGCTCCCCCCGCTGTTTAATTTCTCTTCAGCTGAAGACTTCCTCTCTTCATCTGACTGATTGATCTTTGTCTCACTGACATCTTACTGCAAGGTTAGGATCCCGCAGAACTCTGGCCCTAATTTAATTTGCACCACAAAAACCAACATGTTTTAGATGAAATCCTTGATTATTTAGCATGATTTTTATTATGTTCTATTTTAGCTTTACTATTGCGAGGGCATTGTTGTGAAATGCCTCAAATGTATGGATTATTAAAATAAATCTACATTTAGATGACTCAAGGCTTTAAGAAAAGTGTTCATTTATCATCATAATGTTATAAATTAAATAAATTTATCTAATGATTGCTTTCATTATTGTTTGATTTGTTTGATTATAAATAACATTAGAAATTTGCTTTATATTGTAAATGAAAACCATGAAATTCACTATTATTCTCAGTCTAAACAATGACTATTTTTTTAAACAGAAAACAAAACAAAAATCTACTGAATTTTACTGAGGAGTAGGAACTGGACAGTTCTGGATGACTCATTGATACTGTGCAACATTTCCATATTTTAAAATCATTTTCTCTCTTATTTCCAGTCTGTGTTAAAATGACCCTTTATGAGGTAATGAAATGTCACTCAGACCCCCACTGCCCCCTGTGTCCAGAATATCACACTTGCAACTTGAGAGTGGCGGGCCGTGAATAAAAACAACTGCTGTTGCAGTCTGCTTCCGGCATGTTTCCTGGATGTTTTAGATCATGGACACAGATAATTTGTTTAATTCAGTGATGATTCACTCCTGTAGAAACTAATAAAGGCTGAGGAGACATTTCAGCAGTTAGATTTAGGTGTTAAGAAGATAAATGCACAGCGATGAGATACGTTTTGCTTTTGGTTCTACTGAATGGACACTAGGGGGTGCTAAAAGCAAACCAAAACTGCCAAGTGTGCCAAGTGTACAGCAGCAGTTTCCTAATGTTGTGATTTCCTCACACATATGGCAGTAAAAACCCTGATTCTGATTTAAATTAATTCAAATTTTAAAAACTTAGACAGTTTAAAGGGACTTTACGGACTTTTGAATTTTTATGCTCACGATTGCCCCCTCAGGCCAAAAGCGTAACAGCAGCTTCAATACTTATGCTATTTGTAGGTCAGTAAGTGCACACTCCTTAACGAAAATAACAGCTGAGACAGTTCCTTGTGTGCGTGTATGGCCCGGAGGACAGAGGACAGGAGAACATGCAGCTAATTAATTAATTAAATAATTTGGTTCTGTACCTTTCTCTTCAGCACAGCCGACAAAGGTTTATGATGGGTCAGTCCTCCTGCATGCTCAGATCATTCCCTTCCCGTGCTTGAACAATTGTTCCAAAATGAAAGTTGAACCCACATCTTTTTTATCTGTGAATTCAATGCCGTTCGGCGAGTCTCAAATAAAAATTTGGGCGTCTTACTATAAAAAAATATATCATTAATGTAAAAATGAAACTCCCCAAAACAAATTATGTTCACTCCGGGAATCAAACACAGGTCTTCTGCATGGGAGTCAGACATCTTACAAGGTGAGCTACACTCTAGTAACATTCACAGTATCTGTAACATTTATATCCTTGATGACAGCTGAAACAACGTTCAAAGAACGGTTCGGAGCGAAAATGGTTATTTTGTTGCTAATTTGCAGGAAATATCTAGAAGAAAGTTCTACAGAAAGTAGCTAAGGGTCCTCAGAAATGTAGCTATCTTTGTCACTAGGCGTTAGGAACAGCGACAAAGTGGCACTGCCTCTCTCTCTGCTGCTAAAGCTACGGATAGCAAATGCTACGGGCTATGCCTGAGCGTGAACGAGCATGAAGCAGCCTGCTCGACCCGAGCATCTCTCTTTTTCTGTGATTTTACAGAAAAACAGGCAATCACAGTAAAAATGCCAGGGCTCATTCTACAGGACCAGGGCATTGCAGGAGAACGTATGAAGAAGACATTTATTATTTCTATACATGTTTGGCTGTCAGACTTCCACAATGCCCCTTTAAAGCTCACCTTGAGAAGTCATGTTGTCTTTTTAATGAAAAAATGCAGAAATTGTCTTTTTATAAGTAGGATCTTCCTGCTGAGTCACCCAGAGGAACGATAGGTGCCACAGACTCAGACACTCATCTCACCCGTTGCCAGAGCGAGGTCTTGGGAAATGGGTTAAGCAGGCCGGGATCACCTCTCTGTGCATATCCCTATGGAGGGGTGGGGGGGATGGGTGATGGAGGTGGACAACAAAGCGGGAGGACGCAGGAAAATGATGGAGAAATTTTCCAGAGGACATCTGTCGCAGTGAGCAACTTGCGAACTGCTTTTTTCCCTGCCTGCTGCGTGACCCGCAGATTCTCTTGCATGACTGATCAAGAACTATAAAAATTTCAGACGGGGACAGAACCCCCTGCTCACAACCAGGGAGACATAAAAATCATACAACTAATACTGAATGTTTCACATTTTCAAAACGGCCTCACTTCTGTTTATATTAGCTGTAAAATGATGGAAAACATAAATTTCTTCACTGTCACCCATCATTTTACTAAATTTCCATATGAGACTAGTGCAGCCGTTCGGCGAGCGTGCACCCACGTCTAAGCGGCAGGCATGAGAACGTTTCTCTCCCTCTCGCAGGTGTTTGAGCTGTACAGTAAACAACAGAAAAAAGCTTCAGTACACACAGATACACACACGTACACACAAAAGCTTCATTGTGTGTCGCCGTGTGTCCGCTAACCCATCCTTTTTAATCTGGGATTATGGTATTCCCATTGGGATGGCAAAACAGGAAACAATGCTTAATTTCATGGGAGGAAATGTGCAATAATGATGTTAACACCTCAATCTGCCTTATTTATATGCTACACACAACTATTTTCTGTGGATACACACACACACACACACACACACACACACACACACACACACACACACACACACACACACACACACACACACGTTGGTGGACATTGTGTTATTATCCCTCCAGCTACGGAAACACACAAATCTCAGTATTAGAGTTTAATCCCAGTCTAAACTTGATAGATTTGGTTTCAGTTTAGCTCTAGTGTCCTTGTGACTTCCTATAAATACACATTTTATGATATAAATGCTCCCACAGGGTGTAATCTGATACTACAATCATGCAACACACCTACACATCTATTCCCTGTTGTTGTGCCACACCTCGATGAGCCGTTGAAGGTTTACTTCTTTAGATTAGTAGCATCTTTTGTCTATTTTACCCTTTAAATCTTGGTTCTGCATGGGGCGACGGTGGCACAGGAGTTAAGTGCTCGCCCTGAGCCCCGCTCAGTCTGTCGTTGTCGTTGTGTCCTTGGGCAAGACACTTAACCCACGTTGCCTGCTGGTGGTGGTCGGAGGGACCGGTGGCGCCTGTGCTCGGCAGCCTCACCTCTGTCAGTGCGCCCCAGGGCAGCTGTGGCTACATCGTAGCTCATCCCCACCAGTGTGTGAATGTGTGTGTGAATGGGTGAATGACTGATTGTGTTGTAAAGCGCCTTGGGGGGTTTCAAGAACTCTAGAAGGTGCTGTATCAAATACAAGCCATTTACCATTTAAAGGCAGGGTTCAAGTCTTGTCAACTGACTGAGATTGTACACTGCAAAAAGCGATTTCTAAGAAATTCAAGCCAAGCACCTTTTGCTTACCCCACTGGCAGATTTTCTTTTTACTCAAAACAAGAAAATTCCAATCATATTTATGGATATTTACCTTATTTATTGCTGTTTTTTTAGAGAAGGAAATTTTTTAGACTAACTCTAACCCTGTCTAAAAATTTTATTTTATTTTTCACTTTCTTAGAAATCAGTTTTTACAGTGTAAATGTGGGGCTTTAATAAGCTGTAAGCATAATTCATCAAAATTAAATCAAATAAAGGCTTGAAATATCTGG